>NW_020175700.1:614434-637056 GCF_003031525.2 Neophocaena asiaeorientalis asiaeorientalis | reverse complement strand
TTCAGTATAATGAATCACTTTGCTGTACACCTGAAACTAACACAACACTGTAAATCAACTATATTTCAATAAAATTTTTTTTTAAATGTTTCAATTTGATCATGGCATATTCCTGCAGTGAAATATAAACGTGTGAAAACGATGAGCCTGCTCCACGTTTCATCAAGCATAGATACTGAAAACAGAACAGATAATGATAAAGACTGACAAAGGCTGCTTGCAGAGCTCTAAAATAGTTTGACTGCATTTATGTGTAACATCCACACACACATCCACACAGCCATTCCCTATGCTGTTTTTGGAGGGGGAGATGTAGCAAGATTATGAAAATGTAGACAAGATATTCACACAACACTGGTGACCTGGTTTCCTCTTGGATGGAGAGAGGGAGCAAGCCCTCAGGAGACCCACACCGGGATCTTTAACTTTATAACAAAATAAGGGTGGTGACTGGGAGTGTTTTTATTTTATTCTTATATTCTCAACTAGAAAGACTTAATAGTTTTAAAAATTAAATATAATGTAAAACTTTCATGACCGGGGGACACAATGGGTCACTCAATGGAAATTCAGGTTTGCCAAACACCAACCTGCCCCAAGGATTGGCCAGGTCCCAGATGTTTACTTCCAGAATGTTCCAGCTTATTGCTCATTCAAAAGGAATGAGCAGGGGTTTTGTTGACCTATACCAAATCATACCTAAAGTGTTTCTGAAAATCCAGATACATTATTAAAAACATTATTTAAAAAGCTTCAATTTTGCTGCAGAAATACTTTCTCCTGTAAGGTGACCGCTGTATTATTTTCTTTCTTCTTTTCCGTCCAGGGCTGAAAGCATATCAACTGCTGATAATTCAATGTTGAGTGCTGAGTCTTTCATAGAAATTAAAGCAAAGAAACAAAAAACTCTCCCCAAGGTCCCATCGACATCTTCTGTCCACGTGGCATGCTAAGGGAGCTTGGTAGAAGTTGAAGTTGGCCACCAGGTTCCTAAGTGGTGGCTACACTGGCCACTGGAGAACAGCTGTAGGAGAGGAAAAGAGGGTTTGTTTTGGAATTCAAGGGTAGGCAGTGCAGTTCAGGGAGGGGCAGAGGAGGAGTCCAGATGTTCGATCTCCCTGGAATCAAATTTAACTCATCACTGAAGCAAATGAATGACATAACTTTTCTGGATTCATCTACCATTTATTGAACATCCATTTTGGCTTCATATTTTATGGGGTCTATGCTTTGCAGATGCTACCCCATTATTTCTCTAAACGACCACTGAGACAGTATTATGCTTTCCGTGTCTTCAGATGAGGAGACTGAGGCCCAGAGAAGTTGAGTGACTTGCCTAAGTTTGTATGCTTGTGGAGCCAGGAGCTAAAGCCCAGTCCCAGATTCAGTTTGGTATTGCCTCTCTCTTAGATAATTCTCTGACTTGATCTGTTTTCTCTCTTGAAAAACAATCTCTTATCTCTCTTTCCAGGAAATGTTCTTCAGTCACCTGTAAACATTTGTTTCAGGAATAGCATCTCACTTTTTGCCACAATATCCCACCTGATAACCTCACTGGACTCAAACATACAGAGAACCTCTTTCCTTAACTTTACAAACCTTTGTAACCTACCCAAAGTCAGAACTGAGGTTTATGTCACCCTCAGTGAATGTTTATTCAAGAGCTAACAGGAGACAGCCTTTAGAAGATAACTTTTAAAGGAGAATAACAAGTTTATGTTTCTTCAAAATATGAGGCAGCTTATTATGGGATGCAGAATAGTTTGTAATCTTTCCCAGGGGTCTGAGATAAAATACTTCTTTTTAATGTTCTCTTTCACGATCTTTTTTTTTTTTTTTAATTAATTAATTAATTTAGCTGTGGCTGCATTGGTTCTTCATTGCTGCACCTGGGCTTTCTCTAGTTGCAGCGAGCAGGGCCTACTCTTTGTTGCAGTGCACAGGCTTCTCATTGCGGTGGCTTCTCTTGTTGCAGAGCACGGGCTCTAGGCGCATATGGCATGCAGGCTCAGTAGTTGTGGTGCACAGGCTTAGTTGCTCTGAGGCATGGGGGATCTTCCCGGACCACGGCTCAAACCCATGTTCCCTGCATTGGCAGGGGGATTCTTAACCATGGCTCCATCAGGGAAGCCCTCATTATCTTTTCATTCGTAGCTAAGTAACTCAGAGAGATTCTTCTCCGAGTTGTGTTTATGAGTTGCCTGTCTTGAAGGTATTAGTCATGAGAATTGAGACCGGCCAAGCCCAGTCACAGAGTCCTTCTTGTGTCTTGTAGGGCTGGACTCACAGGAAGCAAGTTGGGGCTTTCCTATTTCTTACATTGTTTAAGGAGTTCATAGGGTTCGATGGGAGTTCATGTAAACTGGGGTTCCAAGTTTTTGGAAACTACCTGAAAATCCTCCAGTAGTCCCCTTTACATGTTTTGGGGCTGAAAAGTTTCTGCCTGATCATGCTTTTAAAGGAGAGATCCAGGAACGACTAGAGGGAATCACAAGGATAGAGAGTGTTAAGGGGATTTCTCAGTGTGACCTTGAGCATCTCAGCTCTAGTTCATTATCTACCCACACCACCCGTCCCCCAGATCTGGTGTCTCACATTGCCTTTTGTGCTGTAAAAGCCAAATGAGAGGCTTTTAAATTATTTCTGTTGCTTAGAAAAGAGAAATATTATCCCTGGTAACAAAATCATCAAATTTTATTATGTGTAAGCCAGTGCTATATATTTCAGAGTTTTGCTTTAAAGGATATAATTTAGAGAAATGGGACAGCTTTTCATGGGCTTGGAAATTTCTATCGTCAAGACATATTACTAGGGAAGTACAATACGTTGTAAAATTACAAGGAACTGCGATTCAGCCCTATTTTGACTTTATTCATAAAAAACAAATTAATAGCAAATGAATAAAACTTTTAAACCATTTTCTGTGTAATAATACTAAACAAAACAACTAATAAAACAGCCGCATTCCAACAGCTGTTTAAGAAACCCCAATGATATTTCATTCATTGTGAAATTTGGCATTTGGGCAAAATAAAGACCAAAGTAAATATTTATTGATTCATGGGAGAACACTGAAAATTCCTCCTTTATAAGTAGAATAAGCAAATAAACCATGATTTATAAAAACCCTGGCTAACTAAATCAGCTAATGGGTCTATTCAAAAAATTCTTATCATGTAAACTGTGAACTGACATTTATAATTGAAAATTACCAGTTTCTCTGTGAATTTAATATACATATAGTTAACCACCTGCTTGACTGTTATATAGAGCCATTTAAATGTGCAAATGGATGTAAAAATGTTTGAAGGCTTTTGAACCAAACACATTAATTGCCAGTGTGTGTTAATGGAAACAGGCAGAATGGATGCTTGCCTCCTTCTGTAATAAATGTAAAAATTCCCTGGGCTTCTGAGTCTGTGCTGAGCACAAATAGAGGCCTTTTATAGGAGAAGCTCATTGGAGAGATTAAGGCCCTCAACCCCAGCCAAATAGGTGAAAAGGAGACAGGGAAAAAGTTACATCAGCGAGATTTATTATAAGTGCCGCATTTCTATCACAGTTCTGTCCAAGCTGGGAATTGGAGGCTTCCTGATGGGCCCACATCACTGTGGGAAGGGCAGTGAGGACTGAGATGAAGTGTAAAGCAAGCCTGTGGGCACGTCAGTACCTGGTTCCCTCCTGTTGACAGCACTTGGCAAGTGACCCTGTGCTTTCCCTTAGTGGCCTGGGGACCCCTGGACCTGCCCTCACCAGGCAGTCACCCATGTGTTCAGAAACCCTTCCCCCTCCAAAAGCTACATCTGTCCTCTGTCCCCTGCTTACCTGTGGGCTCCAGGTGTTTCAGATAGAGAACCTATGGATAGTCTGGTGTGTCCCTCTGCCCAGTCTCTCATTGAAAGGGGCCACTGGTTGTCTGTGGCTCTGGGGCAGGTGGCACCTCTGGGGGCTGGGTGTTATGTCCCTCCTGCAGCCATGCTCTGGCTCACCCTGCTTTTCTGTGACTGTCTGCCTATCGTGGTGCAGATGGAGGGACCCAGCTTGACACCGAGCCAGAGCTCACTGGTGGAAGCAGAGGCCTGGGATTTGGTTGGGGAACTTCTGGGGGCGGAGAAAGACCCATCCTTGGTTAAGAGGGCACCAGGGAAGAGAGATTTGGTCCAATGTCAGAGCTGTGAGGCGTATGGGTCTCCTGACTGTGCCAGCAGCCTGGTCCCAACATTGCACATCCAGGTGTTACAGAGAGGGACATATGCCAATCAAAAACTAAAACTGCAGCTTTGATGGAAACTTGGCCATAGGTTGGGGCCCAAGAAGCTGTTTTGGGGGTGGCTTCTTACAAAACAAATTACAAAACGGCAGAAATCATTCTTCTCCACTTGGTAAAAATCAACCTCAGAAGCATTCAGAGCATCACAGGTGACACCAGCGTTGTGGGAAGGGACTTACTCATGGGGACTTTGGGAAATTCCTAGGAGTAAGAGAGGGACTTGGCAAGAATCTAAGGTTTTTGAAGAGCCAGTTGGGGTAAGAGTCAGTGACTCGGGAATATTATTTTTCATGAGACTTAGTTCTCCTCTACAGGCTGATGGGACCTGGGAACACCCAGGTAAGGTGAAACATGAATAAGGTATTACATTTGGACATATTTTTCAGAGTCAGCTGGTCAAACCCCAAAAGGACACCCTGCTCACTGCTGTCCCTCACCTCTGCTCCAGCCCGTTTAATCAGTGCCCCCAAACCCAGCACTCAGCTTCACACTCCAGGCTACTTTCTGGATGATCTTTGGACAGTCTCACAACATCAGTTCAAATCTCAAAAGATAAAGACTTTTCTCCATAAAGATATTAAGAACACTGTGCCACAGGCTCTGAGAGCAAGTTCCAGAGAGGAGTTCCAAACGTCCTGTGAGCACAATTATGCCATGGCACTTAGTGATCATTCCTCCTATGCAACAGCTTCCCCAGCTCACCCCAGAGAGCTGCAAGAGGAAGAAAGGGACCCAAAGCTCTTGGGAAATCAGGTCCTCCTTTCTGGTGGAACAGCTGAACCAAGCACCATTGCGGCCTACTCATTAGCTCTGTCTAATTAGATTGAAACCAAGGATGGAAGTGGCACAGGCAACCATTATGTTGTGGCAGGAATGGTCATGTATGGCCTTGAGCCCTCCCTCCCATCCTTTCCCCTCCAGAAGGCCGTTAGGATGTGGCTCCTTTCACAGGACGATAGTATACTTCCATGACAGAGAGAGAGAGAGATAGAGAGAGAGAGAGAGAGAGAGAGAGAGAGAATGAGAAGACAGCATGAGGGGCACCTCTGTGGCCTCTGACCATGTGGGTCTGTGCACAGAGCTCAAAGCCTGGGAGGAAGTGACTTGCCTTGCAGAGGTGTGACCTATGGTTCAGAGCCAGGCCCTGGTCCCTGGGAGCCCAGAGGCTGGCCCTGGGCTAGCTGGGGCCTCCGCAGCAGAAAGAAGAAGGAGATGGGAGAGGTGGAGTCTGGACCAGCTATCCGGCTGGCCTCAAAGGGGGTCCCGGTCCAAATCCCAATGGCTTAAATGTCCTGAGCTTCTTTGTCCTTGTTCATTTGGGGAAGGCACTCTGCTGCACGGGGCTGTTGGGTGACAGTAGGAGGGTTTTGGTGCTGGAGGGGCAGAGACAGTGACAAAGACACAGTGAAGGCCTGCAGTAGTGTGTCCGGGAGTGGGGGGTAGAGCAGGTTTCCCCCTGATAGTGGGGCAGGGCTACGGTGACCAACTGTGCCAGTTTGTCTGCAATTGAAGGGGTCCTGGGACGTGGGGAAAGTCCTGGGCAAACAGAACTTGTTCCCCCTGGGCGAGGACAAGCAATCACTGGGCAGGGCATTGAGGCTCTGGCTAGGTGGGAGGAGAAGCTCCCGAGGTATAAACTTCCTTCACAAAAATCAGGTGCAAAACCAAAACCCAAACCCCAAACCAAAACCAACCACCAAAAGAGACAATTTCCTCTCAGTGAACTTATCTGATATGGGGAGCCCTCACTTTTGCTGATGGCAGCCACTCCTGATTTATCATTTGTTTTAAGGAATTTCTTGTACCTTCCTCTCCCTGTGGGGGTCCTGGTGTTGGAATTGAGGTTCTGGGTCTCAACTCTGCAGGCTGCTGCCTGGGGAAGTGTTCCCTCCGAACACTTGTAAAGTTCTACGTGTGAGTTACACAGTCAGCAAGAGGTGATGGCTGAGCCAGGTGGGTGAGCCAGGTCATAGCAGACTTGGGGCAATGAGACACGTCCCAGCTCCCAGCATCTGCCTTGGAGCCTGCTGAGGGACAGTTTATCTTGGAACCAGCCAGGCTAAGGCTGAAGGGTCAAAGACCTGGTATCTGTGACTGGGAGAGGCTGGAAAAACATGCAGGTTGCCTGGCTACCACCAACTCAGTTCTCCCCTGTAAGACTTCTGTATTGTGGTCAGAAGCAAATCTGAGACCTTAAGAAATCCCTCTGTTCAATGCAGATACCATTTAAAACATCTTCCCATTGGCATCAGGGATTATTCTTGTTTTATTTCTGGGAGGACAATTCTGGAGCTGGTTGTTTTAAAATAGTTTCAAGTACAAGGCAATTAATTTTCATAAAAACATCACACTTATCAGATGTGATCCTGCCACTCTCTTAGAGGAGTTGGTGTTTGCAGCCCTATGCGTTTATCTTTTTGACATGTTATGGAGGTTTTTTTGTTATGTCAGATAAGATAAAAGTAGGTGTTTGTTGCTACAGTTTCCCTTAGTACCTAGAATTCTGCACTTATCTAAAAGAGCCAGATGTTGAAGTGAGGATGGAATAATAAACACTGAGATTTGCTTTGAAATCCACCTCTGTAGAAGTATGTTCTCTTAAGAGATTTACAAGGAATCTTTGAGTTCGTCCTCTCCTAAAGAAGGTGAACTAGAGATTTTGCTTGGTATTATACTCCTCCTATATATACACATACATGTACTTATGTTTTAATTTACGCAAGAGAAAAAAATTGTAAAAGTGTATAGGTTCCTAAGCTGTTTTTCCATAATCTTAACTCTCTTGAAACTATTAAAATTAATCTGCAGTGAAGCTCTCAGATAGTGAATATTCAGTATAGCTTCTTACATTTTCTCACGTGGGCTCCTGGATCCTTCTGAATCACGCCAGGGACTATTATGGTTCAATAGTAGGGTTTTGCTTTCAACTTCCCGAACTGTAGTGACTCAGGGTGTGTTATGAAACATAGAATTGTTTAGTTGAAAGCTTCCTTTACCCTTATCTGTTTACTGCCCACCAGTATATCAGCTACCAAAAAGAAGTCTCACCCTTTGTCTTCTAGTAGTGGGATACTTGGTGATGGTAATGTGCCCTCTTTTGAGTTCCCAGATACATAAATATAACTTTTGATACCCATCTTGCCTGCAGAGGGAAGTTTCCAGGCAAGAAACCGTTGTGTGTGCGCGCGCATGTGCGCACCGTATTTTGAAGTAAGCTAATTAACTATAGATCATAAACCTTTATACTTTACTTGAATCAACTCAATAAACCAGTCAAAACTGAATATTTGGAGTGAAAGCTAATACAGATAAGCTTTCATATACAGAATGCTTATCTCAGGGACTCAGATGGATTTTGGCATCTAAATGACAAAATAAAAAAACATGGACATCTTTATGTTATTATAAGGAGTTCCTATATGTAAAGTTAGCATTTTGTTTTGGAACACGTTATGTCCTTTAGTCATTAAATAGATACGGCGCTGGGGTCCCAGTGGGAAATAGCTATAGTACCAGGAAATAACTTTTTAAAGAAAAAGTCTTCCCCTAGACAGTACAAGACTAGTAGAGAGCTATTAGGGAAATATTATTAAATGAGTAAACCAAGGGCAGCAAATGCCCTTGCATTTTTTTGTATTTATCTTCGAAGACTTCACGGACTTTGGCAAGCTGAAAATGACCCCTAAGTTTGTGGAAACCTGCATTTAAATATTTTCTACATAAAAGGTAGTTCTCAAATGTAAAAACAATATTTACAAAGGTATCATGTGCACGTTACATATTTTCTTTGAAAATTGCAAGAAGGCATTTTAAGTAATAGCCGATATATTTCTTTTGAAATGTTGCAGCTGAAACACAAAGGAAAAAACTATCAATAAGTACAACTTGCATGGATCTTAATGGTGTTATGCAGTGTGAAAAAGGCAATTGCAAAAGGTACATACCTAATGATCCCATTTATCTAAGCATTCTCAAAATGACAAGATTACAGAGATAGAGAACAGTTCAGTCAGGGGTTAGGGAAGGGGAGGGTGTGATTGCCTAGGGGTAGCCCAAGGGAGTTTCTTTGTGGTGATGGAACAGTTCTTTATCTTGATTGTGGTGGTGATGTGAACCTAGACATGTAATAAAATGCCATAGAATTATATAGGAAAACATGCAAGAGAACAATGAGTTTATTCAGAAACAGGTGAAATCCAAGGAAGGCTTGAACTCTAGTTAATTCTTACTGTGTCAGTGTCAATTTCCGGATATTGATAATGTGTTATAGTTATGGTTGGGGGAGACTGGGTGATGGGTACACAGGATTTCTCTGTTACTGTTAATGCAATTTTTTTGTGATCCTATAATTATTTCAAATTATAAAGTTAGAAACAAATGCCTCTGCTGAAGAAAGGGTTCTAGCTACCAATCAAACATACTTATGAAGCAATTTAGTCAAAGACTGGTATCCTTTTAGGAGACAGGGCTTTTAGATATAAATGCTGAAGACTCTTGATTTAGTATATGCTTAGTAGTATTCAGGTCTGCCAAGTCTTAAAGTATGTAATTTAAAACAATTCCTGTTTCCATAACTTCTATTAAAGTTGTAGTAGAATCAGGAAATTTTAGAGTGAGCAGGAATCTTACAAAGAATGTAGGCCAAATTTTCAGGTTACACCTCTGGGTTTTGGTATCCCCATTTGTAATATAAGGGCTAT
This sequence comes from Neophocaena asiaeorientalis asiaeorientalis, assembly GCF_003031525.2. Classification (NCBI taxonomy): domain Eukaryota; kingdom Metazoa; phylum Chordata; class Mammalia; order Artiodactyla; family Phocoenidae; genus Neophocaena; species Neophocaena asiaeorientalis. Next base: position 628,086 of record NW_020175700.1, on the reverse strand, counting down.
GTCCCAGACTGCCATGTCCTGAAACTTTGCAATACAAACTACAGAAACTTTAATGGTAATCTTACAAATTTTGTCTCGATATTTACTGCATGAGACAAATATCTCGATTTATGTTGATTGCAAATGTGAATGCAGAAAAGACAATTATTTAACATCATCTCACACATTATAAAAACCTGGAGAGTAAATTACCTGGGTTAATTTTTACCACTTAGCTAAGGTTTAAAATCTTCCAGGACAGAGGGTCAAGGCAGTTTTCCTGAGATGACATATTGTTACATATTCCCTGTACAAAATATATGACTTTTGTCCATTTGAGTATGTGCGTGGAAAGGGGAGGCTTACGTACAGGTGTTTCACGGTATGAGTCCACTGACTGCCCACCAGACCTACTAAATCAATCCTGGAAAGGTTCTGGTCAAACAAACATGAAAACTCAGAAAGCTTTAAAGAAGTGGTCATTATTATTTGAGAATAAATGGAGATAATGCTCTCTCAATGACCAATATAGCTTAAGCGTAATCACTCATCTCAACTACTCTTTTTCATAGAATGCTAAAAACCGATTATCTTTGGGGAAACTGAGGCCATCATAAAAACAGGCTCAGAATCCACCAGGGCTGTGCCTGGTCTGATGATATAGCACACATTTACAAAAGGATCTTAACAGCAGTAACATTTTGTCTCATGGTATTGACTTCCCTTAAGTCTGTAACAATTTAAGTCATAGTCTTACAAAAACAAAACAAAAACAAAACTAGCAACTCACAGCATCAGTGTAATCATTTTATTAACAAAAGGAACCCATGGGGTTCAGACAACAGTACAAAATACAATCTCCCCACCCCCCCCCGGGTTAAACTGTTACATTTTTATAATAAAAATAAAAAGCTTTCATAGTTAACTTATCAAAAACATAACCCCTGCCTATTGAGTTTCTTATTGTGCAAAACAAAAACATGAAGGTAAAGTTCTGCCCATGGAAGAATTTTGTGTGCCAAAAGATGCACTTTCTCAATTTCAAAATTTTTGCATCAAAAAGAAAATTCTAAGGCCACAGTTTCTTTGCAAACTAAGCAAGAGGAGAATAAACAAGCAAATAGCAGCTAAATTATTACCTTCATTCCCAAGTATTCTCTGTTCCAATGTAGAATCTTCTACCTTCATCAAATAATTTGATTATATAAAGGTATGCAGTTTCAACCTACTGCTTAAGGTCAGACATACCAATATCAATTCAATAAGGCAAATCATACCTTTTAGCTATTCTCGTAAGTGCTAAAAAATCAGCTTTGTTTTAATTTGGTAGGTGCACTTCATTTCTTTAAAAAAGGTGACAAAACGATCCTACTGAAGGATTCCAGTAAGCAGTTGCTTTTCTACTTGCAGCCAGATAGATAATTAAACTTTCTCTTCCTTCATACCATTTTGTTTTGTTTCTTTTACTTTGTTTTGGTATCATGGAGATGGAAAATGTCTTGACAAAACATGTAAACTGCAACTCAGAGGTCAAGAAATAGCTGAAGGTGATCTTTTTTTAAAGTAAAAATAAAACTGTATAGACAGCACATAGCTAACACACAAAAACAAAGCAAAATAAAAGATCACCAAAAAACCAAAGCAGGGAAAAAAGATTTGTGACAATTTCAGTACCACGATTATTGGTACAACAGTTTGTATTGTGATTTTCATTCAGTGGCTTAAAAGATGAAAGAACGGCTTAAGATACTTATGTGATTACAGAGAAGAGAGGTATACCCAAGGGTGAAAAGCGTACATTTACCTAATGTTTGTATAAAAATCCCTGATCAAATGTCCAGCTAATTTTTACATACAAAATTTAACCTTAAAACTTTTCTATTTCTAACGGAATATACTGACTGAAAGAAAAGCTAATCGTCCTACAGTATTCTGCATGGAAAGCACCAGGGTTTCCAGATCTAACCCTCAGGACATGGAGAAAACCAAAGTACTGGGCTGGTCCAAAATCTCTATCATGGGAACCCCTACCTCCCTTCTACTTAGTGTACAGAAATGCTCTCAGCTCACAAAACCAACAGATTAAAGTAAAAACAAGCAAACATGTGACTGTGACTAGGAGGGGACAGGGGGACAGTAAAAACACTGCTCAGTCTTTTAGCAGCAACACAATCTTGTTGGTCTGAATATCCTGAGGTTAAAGGATAATAAAATATTGCACCAAAACAATAAAAAAATCACAGTTTAAACAGAATTACTAAAGAACTGGAATAACAATGAACACAGTGACTGCCATCAGTAGACTTAAGTCTCTTGACAGAAATTAAGTTTATATGACTTTTCAAAAAAATGGAAAATGGTATTTCTGCCTTGATTTTGCATTTATTTTGAAATACCCTTTGGTATACACATATTAACTTTCAACTGATGTTAACCTTATAGATTTTGCCCTTGGTCCAGTTTCAGGTTTAGGGATAGGAGAGATGAGATTGCTACTGCAAATGAGCAGAAACTCCAAAGAAGACTTCACCGGCCTGGAGTTTTAAAATATATCTGATTCTGATAACCCCACCAGAGGTAGATAAAAAAGGCCTTTTTTCCCCCTGTGCAGTTATCAAGGCATCCTAAGGATGCAAGCTTTTTTTTTTCTTTTTCTTTTTTTAACCCTGTCTTTTTCTAATATGCTCCTAGGTAAATAAGACATGAGGAAAATCAAACATGTACTCTGCTGAAGTACTTAAAGAGGATAAGAAGTGCAACGTTCAACAAAATGTGTTTTCATATTGAAGTACACCTTTCCCCTTTCAACTGACAAGCCTTTCAAGGAAGGAACTCTTTCTTGGTTTCGTAATACTGTATAGCCAACTTACAAACTACCTCTTAAACTACCATTAAAAGAGTGAAAACTGTATTACTTTATTAGAACCTCATAAGACCATGACCTCCGAAAAGGATTCTTTTAAGGACTTCAGTCCTATGGAATATGGTTAGAAATCATGAAGACCCTGACACCAGAGGGTCTCGCTTCATGTTTAATTTAGAGTGGGCCCCTTTCCTGTTCATGCACACCCTGTGCTGCTACGTTCTCCAAAATCAAGTCTCCTCCCAATGCGTCCATACTGCCTTAAAGCTGAGGATACATCTGTTCTACTTTGAGAAACCTTTGTAAAGATATGCTCGCATAGTGCTTTCACTGTTTACAGGCAACTTTCTCTTGGGTCAGCATAGGCACTCTTCACTTACTCTATCACCATCAGGACTTCCATTACATTCTGTGACTATTCACATCTTTGTCCCATAGTTCTAAAGGGATACAAGACCACATCACAAACTTGTGCAACAATCCTGTTGGCCCACTGGAAAGTTCACGCATTCTTTAATTTCTATCACCTTCAGTCTTGATGTCTATTTATGTTCTTAAGCTAATCTTCCCTCCCTCTTCCCCAAAAAGACAGGGGGAAAGAACCAACATTCTAATTTGGTGATGAACACAGTGATTTCTGAAATATGTTCAGAGAATGAAGGAAACAGGATGGGTCTCTTCTACATCACTAGGATGTGGATCAACCTGCAAAAACGAGCAGACCAAGATTACTACTGCAGCATTCTTTAATGTGATTCTAGTATCTATTTCTAATTATATGGTCATAAGCCAAACTGCTTAAAGCCTATTATTAAGAAGTCCCAGTAGGCCACTTAAGTTCTCTGTATTCCATGGCCTTAAAGGCAATCCATGGTACTCTACATGTATGATAGAGAGTACCAAGAAAACACCGCAAAATGTGGTAAGTGGATCAGTGATAATCTATCACCATCGTAAAATTTTTTTGTATGTATCCTCTACTAATTGGGAGTCAAAAACAGACACAGAGGATTATTTACAAACAGCACAACACAAGTCTAATTTTCTTTTGCTTTACCTCTGAATAAAGAGGCGGAGGCTGAAATCTGAATTCCTGAATGCAGGCAAACATAGGACAGCACGACTCCCCCTCACAGTTAGGGGGTTGAGGGTAAGGAGGAACGTGTCTAGAGAATTCTTCCTCCGACACCACGTCTGCGTAATTTGGTGGTGCTGAAACAAAAAAGGAGTTGGCTCTAAGAAATCCAGGCAAAAACTGATTACATTACTCTCTTCTGAACTCTTACAGGAACAAGAAACTTAGCTTAATTTGAAGATAACACATTGGTATTTTTTCCTCTAAGCAGGAAGTTTTTGTGCCCATTACAACAAAAAAACATTCAGTAGATCCTGCTTTTATTAAAGTACTATTAACACTGATTTATATTCTCTTTGAGACGTGTGTGTTTTAGTCTAGGTTAAAAAAATCATTGAAATGTGGCTACGGAAGACACCAACATAACACACTATACTCTTACTCTGATTATTTTCCATTCTTCTACTATTATAAATAGGAATCAGGAGATGTAGATTGTATTGGATAAGCTAAACTCTCAAAGTCCCCTCTGGGAATATGTTTGATGATTTTTAGTAATAAAAAGAGTAATAATAGTTGTAGTGGCAGCAGTAATTATCATTTGAGCATTTCCTATCTCATACGTCCTGTTCTTACGTACTCTATGTGTAAAACTGCATTCTGAAAGAACCTCAAAACATTTTACCTTCAGGCTGTTCTGGCAGAGTCAGTGTCAACCAGCTCATATCCATAAAAAACTGGCTGGCAATGCTGGAGTTTCTGCTGCCAAAACCATTGTATGGAACCGTGCCAATCACTAAGGGCAGCTCAAGCATCAATTTTTTAGCACCGGGAATGTGAATATACACCTAATATGCCAAAAAACAAAACAACAACAAAAAAGAGAGAGAGAGAGAGAAAGGCACAAATGTAAGTTAAACCTCATAGTAAATAACCCAATTATTTTTTCATAGAAAAAATGCTTTTGTTGTCTGCTACCACCCCCAACACAACTGTAAATTGTCCTGATGAATAAAATGAAGAACTAAATGAAGAGCCCACGAAATACAGTGAACGCTCTGTGATGGCGAAGTGTGGCCTTAATACACTTCATTGTAAGTGAGCACAGCTTACACAGAAATATAGAAAGTTACTTATGTCTTCAATATAGCAGCCCTACTGCACCTTCATTCTTCCATGTTATTTAATTAAATACCTCAGGGGGATAGTTTTTGATTAAAAAACAAAGGCCAATCTTCACATATTCCACAATTTGTTGTAATGCTGACATAAAATGACATTTTCCTGGGTATTAAAGGTACATCTTCTCAGTAACACGGCACCAGGTATGGCTCCATGCTACGTCTTTAATTTCACCAAGCGCCGTGCTCACAGCTAAGGAGTAGTCCACTCGGATGATGCAGCAGTCCAGGATGGACGGCGTCACAGGCGGGATCTTGAGGGTCTTCCCGTTCCAGGTGTCGGTGCTCCCGGAGGCAATGTGGTTCCCGCGCACGTGGGCCACCATGAGCCGCACGGTCTTTGTCTTCCCACTGGCCAGGTATGTCTGCGTCTGGAAAATGGCAGCTTTGGGAACAATCAGACGAGAGGAACAATTCTCTATTTCTGCATAGATTGGAATAGCTTCTCCTAAAAAGAAAACAGAAACACCTTCAGAGACCCTTGAGGAAATTCTCTCCACAGTGGAACAAAGCTGTTACTGATGAAAGCTGAAATGTGGCAACACTGCTTTAACAAGTTGAGAAGCCTCACAGAAAACTTATATTGCAAATCTGAGTCAGAGAAGTGAAAATTTATGGCAGTTTGTGGTAGATACTGTTTTCTAACTATCACATGATTCACTTTTCTAATGTAGCAATATTAGGCTTCCAATTCTAAAGATCTGTAAATGACCAGTATCTATAAAAGTTAAGAGAAGACATACAAATAAATGATTCAGTACTACGTTAAGTACAGAAGATCACTAACATACTCATTAGTGCCTAACAAATTAAAATCTTCCCAACAGAAGAACAAAGTCTTCCCATTTTAGGAACTGATAAACACAACTAAAGCAATGGATGGAGTAGGCAAGTTTTACACCCACATTATACATCCACCATCATACTATTCTATACCATATTCATTTCCAAGAGGCCAGAACCCTGGAGTGGGGGCCAAATCCACTGGATGGAATTGGGCCCTTCACAGATTGTTGTTCTGATATCAATCTGACTGTTAAGAGTGTCAATGTTCTACATTCTAGCCCCTCCCATATATTTGAATTGCCAGCATGGAGTCAGAATGCCTAACAGTACTTTCATATGACAACAGCTCTCGTCTGAGCAACACTGCTTGGAACATTTTTTTGCAACATTAAAATAAAATGCTGGCATTTTCCCACTCTACTGGTTTTAGTCTTTGCTACGAAAGTACCAGGACTAAAGTCAGAAATACCAGGATTATTGTTATCCGCTCATCTATTTACAAATGTTTAAATATCAATTATTTATACTAGAACCAGACAACTGTATTATTCATGTTTTAAAATAGTATATCCTTGGTAAATTACAAAACACTATTAAAAATCACTTACAATTAGCTAATAAAATGAATGAATCTTGCATTTGGATTTTTAAACAGCTTGCTTACCATTACAGTATCCCTTTCTTTCAATTTTGGCACTCAGTGAGACTGGACCAGAAGTGAAAAACCAACAGCCAACCATTTTCTCTTGCGTTTTCAATACAGGGGTCTTGAAAAGTTCAAATAATAAAAATAATTAAACTGGTCTAGAAAACTCATAGAACTTAAAGTTATATCATTTTTTATTAAACAGTTGTACAGCAATGTCTTCCAAAAAACAACAAATCAACCTTTCTTATCTTCCTGCGACAAACTAGGTAAAATACTTAAAGACAAAGCATTAAAAATCATTCCCTTTTCAGGAAAACTAAGATGAATTTTCAGATTCAAATTAGGGTGACATCATTCTATTTTATCCTATGTTTTCACTGTGTTTCTGGTAAGTGATATACCATCCTTTAAAAAAGCAATCAAAAACTGCAGTAGAGGGCTTCCCTGGTGGCGCAGTGGTTGGGAGTCCACCTGCCGATGCAGGGGACATGGGTTCGTGCCCCGGTCCGGGAGGATCCCACATGCCATGGAGCGGCTGGGCCCATTAGCCATGGCCGCTGAGTCTGAGCGTCCGGAGGCTGTGCTCCGCAATGGGAGAGGCCACAACAGTGAGAGGCCCACTTACCGCAAAACAAAAAAAACAAAAAACAAAAAAAACTGCAGTAGAGGGCTTCCCTGGTGGGGCAGTGGTTGAGAGTCCGCCCGCCAATGCAGGGGACACAGGTTCATGCCCTGGTCCGGGAAGATCCCACATACCGTGGAGCGGCTGGGCCCGTGAGCCATGGCTGCTGAGCCTGCGCATCTGGAGTGTGGGCTCCACAACGGGAGAGGCCACAACAGTGAGAGGCCCGCGTACCACAAAAAAAAAAAAAAAAAAAAAAAACAAAAGACCCCAAAAACTGTAGTAGTACCTATTAATATGACAGAACTACTTTTTTTTTTTAAGACTATGTGTAGATCAGGAAAAGGAGAAATGGTATAAAAATCAATAATCAGAATGTTCTTTTTGTCTTGGCATTTAAAATGTGGAATAAGGAAACAGCCTTTTTTCCTTACTTCAAAATGCATTATTAGGCAGAAATTTCAAGTGTCCTTAACTTAGAATGATTTTTGGGTTTTGTGTAATAACACACCTAGTGTAATGGATCTAAAGGGTTATTGAACTCACCACCCCACTTTCTATTCTACAGTAGCAAGATAAGTGATACAAGACGCTTATATAATACTGTTTATAAAACAGTATTATAAAATACTGTTTAAAATGCTCAGTTTACAAGATGCACAAACCAAAAGTTCACTGTAAAACCCAAAGCTGCAATATTTTTTTCAATTATAAAAGGATAGTAAAGGACAAATAGTATCTCTTTTTGCCAAAAAATAAAAAATCTTTAAATTATTTGCCACAATGGCCCCATAAATAGTTTAGAATTAGTTAACCACCCAATTCCAAGTAGTTTTTAGAAACACAAAGCAGTTATTAGCATCATCAATTTTCAAAATAGGTGCTGAGCAGGTGATAAGTCATAGTTATAAGCCGGGTCAGCTGGGTCTGGCTATTGTACGATTTTGGCCACAAGGGACCATGCAACTAGGGCATATCTGTTACATTTTTATAATCTAAAGGTGAACATCAGAGTAAATTCTATTTCATTTTTGTGTGGAAGTAGAGTTAAACAACTTTTAACTCCTGTTTCTTTTCCTGATCTTTAAAAACACTGGGTAGAAAGAGAAACCTCCAATACTAAAAATATATCTTTGTAACATCAGTATCATGATGGAAAGTTTAAATTATGAAGTAAAAAATCATTCATTCATATTTAAATGAAGAACCATTAGGTCCTAGTAGCTATCATGAAAGTACAAGGTATAATTTTATATTATTTTGATAATATGGGTTTAGATAAAAGAATCTAGCTAATTAACTCCCATCTTGCCTATTCTGTTGTTACTTATAGCCTAATCTTTCTTATCAGCCTACAGTATTTCTGGTGATTATTAGAAGTTCAATGCTTTAATGTGGCCAAATCTGTCATAAGGAAATGATAAGTGAAAGGGTCTCCAGAGCAGCTGCATGCACTTACTTAATGTTAGAAAATGACATGCAAAATGCAAGGAGACACAGCATAATGGCCTGAGCTTCAATAACAGGCTGGGAGTGATTAATACTCTTCGATAATTACTGTTCCTCAACCTGCTATTAGCGAAGAGTTTAGAATACCACAGCCCTGTGAATGTGGCTGCTCTGGGAAAAGTAACTACTCTGTGTGTGTGCATTATTATTATTAAGCCTTATTAATGCATTTTAAGCCCATGTAACTTTCTGGCAAAAGAAGCCCTGAACAACAGGGACACAATCAATTGTACTAACACACACAATTTGTAATTTGCCCAACTTAGAATCACATATTTATAGTGAATGCCTATGGGTTATAAGATTATATCGGAAAGTGACAGGACAGGCTGCCACCAGACTTGCTAAATGTAGAGACCACAGTTGAAAGGAAGGAGGATGGAAGGGAAGGAGGAAAAGGGGAAGGAGGAAGAGAAGAAGGAAGAACTTACTAGTAATGCTGGTGTGTTGACATCGATGTGACTGACGACCTGGAGTTCCCGCTTAATGCTCTGATCAGGTGCCTGGGGTCGTTCCAAAACTGCTCTCACACAGTACTGAATACTTCCATACTTCCCGGAGAATGAGGTTACCAAAGGTCTGAAATAAACCAAAGAGATGACTTTTTAACTTTGTTTCTCAGTTTAACAAAACTGGGAAAAGCCCTTAAAGTGTTGGGTGTTTTGTTTTGTTTTTTTTTAAAAAAAAGGTGAGCGGGGTTAGATCTACTCAGCGGTTATTCAGGATAAACATGCACACCTGAATGTCAGAAGGTACTTGGTGCCCATACAACTGGATAGACAGGTTGCAGGGAAAGGAAATCCCCAGTTACACAGTTTCACTTACTCAGATGGAAGTTGGAAGCTAAATGGAAATTCATGTTTTCCAGGCTGTAGTAAGAGGATGCCTTCACCTAAAAAAGAGAATACATTTTATTTTTACTAAGGTTCATATTACATCAAGAATTTTCACAATGTAAATCATAAGTTTTTTTAAAAGGTTTTCCTAGCTATATATAACACTGAATATACATCAAAAAGTACATTAAACTGAGATTTAGAGAATTAAATTTTGAATCAACTTTTACCAAGTTTAATCAATTTCAAAACACATATATATATATGTATATACATATGTATCTTCTATCTGCAAATAGACCAATTACACAAGTAATTACCATAAAATGCCAGAGCTCCCATATACATATATATGTGTATACAACCATATACACATACATATCTACATATACATAAACATTTATTTCCCCCACTTGTATACCAGCATGAGTATACTAATGTTAGTATACTATTATATTAACATGAGGTACCAATATTAAACTGGACCTAAAATTAATCTAGAAAAAAATAGATCTATTTATTTTGGGTATACCACAAAAATCAGACTAAATATTCTTTGGGCAGAGATGGAAAAGGAGAGGAAAAATTTACTTGGAATATTATGAATACTGAATACTAAATAGCCAAGCCAACAGAACAAATTATTAGGCAGGGGTCATTACTGATTAATAGGGGATGTTGTTTAACTTGGGATATGGAGTGGGCCTGGCCAAGCACGGCCACGACTCCTTTCTCTGGCTCTGGGGTCAGCCAGCACCATTTCATTTCACGCAGAGGCTTATCCTTGACTGTAAGAAGGCCAGTAGGCAGGGTGTGGATGGACCTAGCAAGGCCAGAGGCACTGCTGGAGCCCTGATGAGTGCAGAGACTGTATCGTTCAGATCTGAAGCCAACTCCAGGGCTATCAGTGTTGGTTGGGTGGCTCCCCAGAGATACTTACAAATGTTCCCTTCATTTTATGTGCATAGATTCAAGTTTAGAACTAAATTCCCTCATCAAGGGTGGGATGATTAAGATGAAGAAAGTGCAGAACAGACTGAGAACTTTCTCTGAGATATGTTTGGTCAGTAGATATGAAATGGAGATTTCTACTGTAACCATTCATTAAAAAAATTTTAAAGGCCAGAAATCACTAGTGAAATGGGATAATTTTTTCATTTAAATACTACAGTTCTAAGACCATCATCAACTCATTTAACATTTCAACCTTATACTTTTAGAAAACAGGAATGCATTACTGGCCCGTTAAGTTTCCTGAATCTATCTCCAATTTTCAATGTTGTAATATATTAGAAAAAAAAAAAACCTTACAAGTATTTGCCACTTAAGATCATTCAAATAGAAATACTCAAAAGGGGGGTGACCTGGAAGCTAAGTGAATAAGTCATAGGGACATGAGACCATGTTAAATGACAGTGACAGAGTGAGTCCCAGAGCTCAGGTGGGTCCAGAGCCGCCCTATAAGTCCCAGCAGTGCTACAGCACTGGAATCAGGGAAGCCTCTCCATTTTATAGCTATCAGGTACTAGGCTCAAGGAATCCCAACACTCCTTAGAGCTGGGCTAAAGTTCTAATTTGTAATCGTTAGATTACTGAATATGACAAAGTACTTGAAATGTTTAAAAACGTGGATTTCATTTATGTTCAAAATTTACAGTGCTTAAATATCAAGCACAAAGCTGATACGAAATGGATACAAACCTAAATAACTTCAATCCCCAAATAGACCTTGGGAGGAAAGGAGGCTATAGACACTTGTACACAAGTAACGACCCTAGCATGCTGGAGTCCATGGCAGTGGCAGGGGCATCTTGAGGACCACTTCTGCTGTTGAAGTAAGGGTTGGCATGGAAACAAGTGAGAAGGGGTTTAGATGAAGGGAAGGGAATGAGGCAGAGCATGACAGGCAAGTGTGAAGAACAGAGTTGCACAGGATATTGGAAGAGGTTGAGAGAGAGATGAAGTTCCCTCTTCAGAGAAAAAACAAATCAACATAGGAACTAGAACATTTAAAATGAGACTTTCAACTACCTCAAAACATAAACAGGAAAAAATTTTGAGAAAGTTGATAAACCTGGGTTATAGTATTTGGAAACAAATCTTTGCTTGCTTGCTTTCTCTTATTTATTAATTTTCAATTAAGAAGGTCCACAAACTGAAGCATGTGCCCATTTCTGCTTCTGCTCTCATAGTTTATTACCTTTGTCTTATGCAATGAGAACTACAATGTCACAAGATGTTTCATTCGCTAATGGTCCTTCAGCCCAAACTCGTAATTCAGAGCACTGGTGAGCGTGGGAGCTAGAAGACCATCACAGAGGCAGACTGGGGCTCAGGAACGATGAGGAACGCGCACAAGGTCATACTCCTGGTGTGCGACCAAGATGTGAAACCAACTCTCTGATGTGTCTTGTCTTTCTACCATAATTATTGAATAAAAATATGAAGAAAATCAATCACCATGATAGCAAGTAGTTAGATTAACAATGCTGAAAAATTATCCAGTAGATTTTTTGAAAATAGATCCCAGAGCCATACTTCCTGAATATCTGGATCTCTAAAAATCTCTTCAGGTGGCTGAAATTCAGCTAGGTTTTGGAATTAAATGAACCTAAGAGTCCACAACTATGTAAAGTTGCTAGCCTCTTCCAAGCTACAGATATTAGGAGTGATTTTTTTTTCTCAATGAAATCAACTAAAACAGACCATGATTCTACTTTTTGCAGAGGTTTGTTATGGTACATTCTAAAACAAGCTAAGATTTTCAGGTTGTCTAGGGTTAGCCATTCTATTCCGTTAGAATGACAAGACGAAACCTGACTTGTGAATCAAACACTATTTGATAGCCCAGATTTTACCAAAGCGGTTTTTTTACTTCGAATCCCAGGTCCAACTGCTATTTATCTTACATCTATTTACTGAGTAGTTATGGGCACAGAGATACAGAGTCCAAAGTCCTGGACAAAAAAACAATTTACTTTCCTTTTCCATTGCCCTTGACTCCAGTCAGCCATCTTGAAAATCTATGTTGTCTGTTACCTTGGGGTAGGCATGTATAGGTTGATTCTGGAAACCATATTGATGAAAGGGCATAAGGCAGGTAAGAACTGTCACCTAACATACTACACTTGTTAATCCAAAAGAGGGCTTTGGTTCATACATGTTTCCCTCACCACAGTTTTTGGGATTACTCGATTCTCACATACCTTGAGGATTTAACTGTGAATAGTCTACTTCTCCACAGCAGGACATGGAAAAACCGCACTTACTACTGATATTTGTATAATACATAGCAAGGGTTAAACACTGATACGCTGTATTTTATTCTTCAAGGGCCGAGAGTCTATACCATTATTTATTTTACAGATAAATGCTGAAGCTGATGAGGCAGAAAAGTAAAATAGTTTAAAGTAGCTCCTACCAACTGAAAGAAGACTAAGACTCACCGTTCCTAATATTTTTTTGCACCTAATATTGATAGAATATCCATGTAGTGAGTTTCCACATGGGCACTTTTAATAGTGTAAAAGCCTACACTATTAACTGGACTTCACAAGAAGGGTCATCATTCTTCCAGTGCCCAGATCCCATTGTCACTAAAGGTCTATGGGGGTGGGCTAGGGGAGGGAGGAAGAGAATGCAAAGGAAACAAAAAGAAGCGAAAAATAAATACAAAGAAAGTAAGACGTAGAACTCTTAAGTTACCCCACTCCCCAAAGGAGGGAAACCAAGTATGATGATCAAGTCAAAAAGCACTTCCTTTGAACTCGTAACGCTCAGGAACTACTTCCCTCCTCCTAAGACTGAGGTTTTGCTAACTCATCATGAACCAAGAACTAGCATCTAGAGACGGGTAGGGGGAGAAGGGGCCCCCATAAACTGGGCACCCGAGAATGGAACCTCGTAAACTCTGGTTCCGCCCTCCACTCCTCAGACCACAAGAGAAGGAACCTAAATCCCCAGATCCTTGATTCCTGACTGCCCATCACAGGTTCCCATGGCAACAGCTCACTCCCAGAGCTGTCCTAGATGGTCCTGGGACCCTGGAGGCAGTCAGACCCCAGCGAGCCAGGGGCGGAGCGCCAGCAGAAGTGAACACCATCTCCCCGGTGCTGTGAGATGGGGGGCGCAGGCATTGTTGCCCGCCCGTCA
>NW_020175700.1:583858-614341 GCF_003031525.2 Neophocaena asiaeorientalis asiaeorientalis | reverse complement strand
GGCGCACGTTCAAGTACTCCACCTCCGAGGCGGCTGCCGGGGCAGCGGCGCCGGCGCTCGGGCCCCAGGCGGCGGTGGCGCGACCCTGGGCCTCCAGGCGCAGCGCCCGGAGGGTCACCGGCTCTGCAGCCTCCAGCAACACATGCCCTGTCACCGTATCGCCGCTCGAGTAGCAGCCCTTGCGCTCGTCCTCGAACACCAGACCTAGACTCTTCACGCGGCCCTCGGAGCCCACCACCGCCGCGGACCCCGCCTCACCGCCCATCCTACCGGCCGACGCGGCCGCACCAAGGACGTCGGCAGCGGCCCGGAGCCGGGGTCGCAAGCAGAGCGGCGCCGCTGTCACGGGCGCCAGCTCACGCCGAGGGCCCGCGCGGCCGCTTTACGATGCCCAGTGGAGCCCCGGTGCGCCGTAGGGCCTGTCTCTTTAACAAAACCAGCTGGGAATGGAAAAGAGCCGGGACAACCCACCCCCAGCGCGCGCCCATAGGCTGGCTGTGAGCCGCGCGGCGTGCTGATTGGTTGTAAATGGCTACTGAGTCATTTCATTGGCGCCGCCGCTCACGGGCTGGCGCAGGAAGGCAGTGCGTGATCAGGGAATGGTGACCAATCAGGATTCGCGGGTGTGCACGTGCACAGTCCGTTTATTGGCTGGGGCAAGGCACAGTCCTGGGGCACTGACCAATAGTGAGGCGGTGCGCCCATGTGGACAGATAGTGCGGAACAATATTAGTTAGGGAGGGGGCGGAATCGGGAATCTCAGGCTCGCGGCGTGCCAGCCGTTCCTATGGTTACAAACGGAGGCGGGGTTTCTAGCAGCTTGGGAACTGTTTGCGGGAGTCAGGGGGCTTCATACTAGAATGTGAGGTTGTGGCTGCAACCAGGTTGTGTTTATGATTACGTCTGCAATACTCGAGAGGAAGTAGATACGCTGGAAAAAGGAATTTAGCAGTATTTCCTTGTGAGATTTGGGGGCCGACCGCCTCGGAACTTTAATGGACAACTTGGCATCTACTAACATCCAGGTTCCTGAGCCCCGCCTCTCTCGGGTTTCAGAGTTCGCAGCCTAAGAAAGAGCTGCAGAAGGGAAGAATGAAGGCTGTGGTTCTCAACCTGGAACAACCCTAAGGAGTTCTGCTGCCCGGCTCGTCTTGCAACCTCTTTAAACTGAGAATGGCTGGAATGGTCATTCTTCCTGCTCTAAATAAGGTCATCAGTCTTGTTTCTAAACAACATCTGCCACCCAAGTTTCTTCCCCACCCAAAAGGATTTCCTGACCTCGGTGTCCACGAAAATTTCCAGTTGCCTTGTTCTCCATGCCCACAGCTCCTGTCGCCTGTCCTCGGTTTCATTTTCTTCTTTAATCCTTCATTCCTTCTCTATTCTAGTTTTTTCTTTTTATCATCTAACATCGCTGCCACTATCTAGCCATCGTATTCTAACTCTTATAAATTCTTCCCTTATAAAAATACGAAGGTTGTGAGCTATCACGGATCAATGTCATATCGAGATTTAAAAATCTTTCCTGAGGTAGTTGTTTCTTTTATTTTTAAAAATAATTCCAAACTAAAGGTTGCTTTTCTGCTCTGAGTTTAGAGTATTAATGTGGAAATTTAATAAGGCTTTTCAAGTCCAACTTTTTCTTACCACTCCCTAAAGAAAGTGGAAAAGGCCAGAAATCTCGCTCTGCATAAATTTCCGAAATAGCTGCTATTCTGTTTTTCACTTTATCTAGCCTAGACCCCAACATGCTCTTACTCTGCCACTGTTCTTTATGTCACAACCTATGTATACTTATTTGCATATAGTCTTCACCCCCACTTGAAACACAGAACTTTTTCTCATTATTGTTGTCCCTCTAGTACTGAACTCAGTTTAGCACACAATTAGCTGAAGTACTTGGTAAGAGTTTGTTGGCTGATTGAATCTATGAGTCCCAACCTGTGCAGTATTATTGGTTCTGAAATGAATCCTCTAGAGGCAGATGTTCTTCTCCATCCAAATGAAGTGGCTGGGAAAGGGGGAAGGACAATGGCCCTAATAGTGCCCAGAAGGCAGAATTGCTCAGATGGCATTCTGTGCTGAGAATGACTAGACTATCTGCTCATTTATCAGTTAATGTTATTCTGACCATAGGTAGCAGAATGCATGACCAACAGGGGCTTAAATGATAAGAATATTTCTTGTTTACTTAACAAGAAGCCCAGTAGTAGGTACTCTTAGGGATGATTCCCAGACTCCCTTTATCTTTCTCTTCTGCCACACTCAGCACTTTTCCTGGTGCCATTGGTTACCACAGCTCTAAGTATCTCATTCTCATGTAACAGAATTCAAAAATTAAAGCAAGGGAAAAAACCCACCAAAAAGGGGGAATTTTTTCTTCTCCTACTCTCTCCTCTCAGAAGGAAAATATATTTCCTAGATGCCCCCTACAAACTTCTTATGTGATGTGGCCAAAACTGTCACACGTGCACCAGTAGGTCATTAACTGGCAAAAAGAAGTAAAAGTTTTACAATTCATTCAGACAAGTGATTTTTTTCCTCTGGAGGCTGAACAAAATCAGAGCACTGTTAACAAGGAAGAGGAAAAATGGCTGTTGAGTGGTTAACCTGGGGCCATTGGACTGGCTTACATGGGCCTGGACATGTTTGCTATAGAGCAGAGCTGCCTCAGCCAAACCTTAAAAAAGGAGGATATTTAAACAAACAAAAAATATTGTACAACTAGGCAGAATGTAGTTTATAGTGACCCACCTGGTTCACAGATAAAATTCCATTTTTATTGTGCATATATTATTGTGACTATTTAAGTTCCGCTAACATTAATATAGCAGCATACAGCATTTTAAAAAGTCCAATCTGACAGTCTCTGTCTTTTAACTTTGTGTGTTTAGACCATTTACATATAATGCAATCATTGATATGGTTGGTTTTAGGTGTATTATTTTATTATTTGCTTGGTTTGTGGATGTGGTGTTTGTTTCTCTATTCCACCTTTCCTGCCTTCTTTTCGATTGTTTGCATATCTTTTAGTAATCTGTTTAAATGTATCCACTGATTTTGAGCTATATCGCTTTGTAGTTGTTTTTTTCCGCACTTGCCCTAGGGGTCAATATCCCTCTTTATGCCATAATTGGCGTGTATATTACATCCACATGTATTGACAACCCCACCAGACAATGTACATTCTTGCCCCAGGTAGTTATATGTATTTTATTTTATTATTATTATTTTTTATTTATTTATTTTTGGCTGTGTTGGGTCTTTGTTGCTGCGCGTGTGCTTTCTTTAGTTGCAGCGAGCGGGGGCTACTCTTTGTTGGGGTGTGTGGACTTCTCATTGCTGTGCCTTCTCTTGCTGCGGAGCATGGGCTCTAGGCTCACAGCCTTCAGTAGTTGTGGCTTTTGGGCTCTAGAGTGCAGGCTCAGTAGTTGTGTATGGGCTTAGTTGCTCCATGGCATGTGGGATCTTCCCAGGCCAGGGCTTGAACCCGTGTCCCCTGCATTGACAGGCAGATTCTTAACTGCTTCACCACCAGGGAAGCCCAGTTATATGTATTTTAAAGAATCTAAGAGAAGGTAGTCTATTATAATTATCCAGATATTTATCATTTCTGTTGCTCTTTCTTTATTCTGAAGTTCCAAGTTCCCTCAGGGAATATTTCAGGTTGAAGGATGCCCTTTAGTATTTTAGAGAAGGCCTGCTGCAGTGAATTCCCTTAGTTTTTCTTTGAGAGAGTTTTATTTTGACATCATTATTGAAGGATATATATGCTGAATATGGACCTTTGGGCTGGCAGTTCTTTTCTTTCCCTTTTTTTTTCCTTTTTTACATTGTCATATACTTTATTTTTACTAAAATAATAAGATCATTTAAAAAATTCAAATATAGCTGGTTTACAATGTTATATTAGTTTTAGGTGTACAGCATCGTGTTCTTTCTTTTAGTACTTTATGGATGTTATTCCATTGCCTTCTGATAACCTTGGTTTCTAATGAAAAACCAAACAGTCCTTCAAACTGTTGTTTCCATATTCATAAACATAAAGGGAATCTTCTTCTGTCTGCTTTCCAGATTTTTTCTTTATCTTTAGTTGTCAGCAGTTTGACTATAATGTGGATGGATTTTGTTTCCTTTCAGTTTATTTTGTTTGGGGTTCTTACAGCTGTATATGTCTTTCACCAAATTTATGTTTTCTTTGATAATGTCTTCACTTTTTTTCTGCACCTATCTCTTTTCTCGCCTCCTTTTGGGACAAATATCATGAATATTAGATCTTTTTGATACTGTCCCACAGGACCTCGAGACTGATTTTTTTCAATCTTTTTTCTTTCTGTTGTAGAAATTGGATAAATTCTATTGATCTGTTTGCCAGTTCACTGACCTTTTCTTCTATCACCTTCATTGTGTTATTGAGATCATCCAGTGACTTTTTAATTTAATATATTGTATTTTTTAGTTCTAAAATACTCACTTCAAAAATAGTTTTTATTCCCCTGCTAAGAACATCTTTTTGTACATTTCAAGAACGTCTACCTTTATCTCACTGAGCATGACGATAATAGTTGTCTAAAGATCTTTGAAAAAATTTCTATATCAGGGTAATCTTCAGCTTGAAATCTGATTGTCTTCTCCCTTGAGAAGTTACATTTTCCTTTTTTTTTGTATGTTGAATAATTTTAGATTATACCATAGACATTTTGAATCTTATAAGACTCTGAGTCCTGTTAAAATCCTCTGCAGAATGCCAGCTATTTTATTTTGACAGGCAGTGAACCTGGGAATGTTCAGACTGTTCTGAACCCTCCTTCTGTGGGCAGAGGTTCCAATGGCAGTTCAGTTCTTACAGGCTTTGCTCTCCTGCTATGGGTCTTTACCCCAGGTGAGCAGCTCAGAGTGAGCCTGGGACTATATCAGTTCATACACAGAATTAGGGGATACCTTTCCCTGTTTCCTTCCTCTTCATTATTTCCCTCATTCCCTGTAGCTCCCCAGGGCCCCTTCCTCCAACCCACTGGGTAGAAATTTGTTGTTCTTCTAGGGATTATAGCTACAAGTGCTGCTGCTACTGGGGTTACTCTCAAGGCAAAACAGTGAGGGAAAAGAGAGAAGAAAATGGGGATCTTCACACTCCCAGCCACAGGGTCATCTTTTCCCATTTCCTCCAGCCAGATAGACAAGTATTCTCCTTGGGTTTTAGGTTCCTGTGCCACCAGGGACTCCTCTGTGGAGCTCTAGGACCAGAGCCACCCTTAGGGAAGGGCCAGGAGGAAAAAAAGAGAAAGAAAATCCCAAATCGATGTGAATCCATACTGATACAGTAAATGATTACATAAATTAGAAAATGGAGGAGAAGAGCCAACTCTTCCTTACAGAAGAATTACCAATTATTGATGCAGATTCTCTTCTCTCTCCCGTTGAGTGTGCACTAGACTTAGTCACTTGTTTGCAACCCAGCAAACATATTTTAGCCAGGTTAACATCACCAGTCATTAGTTATGTTGACAGCAGTTACCCCTGATAGGATAGCTTGAAAAGGACACTTCACCTCTTTGATATTCTTCCCTAAAACCCATAACTCCAGTCTAAGCATGAGCAAAGCATCCAGCAAGCCCAAATTGAAGGACATTCTACAAAACACCTGATGAGTGTACCTCAAAACTCTCAAGGCCATGAAAGCAAGGAAAGACAGAGAAACTCACAGACCAGAGAAGACCAAGGAGACATGATGACTGGATGTAATATGGTGTCCTGGATTGGATCCTAGGACAGTAAAAGGATGTTAGTGGAAAAACTAGTGAATCTAAATAAAGTCTGAAGTTTAGTAATATATTGGTTTCTTAGTTTTCAAAAATGGAACATATTAATATGAGATGTTAACAGTTGGGGAAACGGGGTAAGGGGGGCTCAGGAACTCGATTCTATCTTTGCAGGTTTTCTATAAACCTAAAGTTATTCCACAGTAAAAGTTTACTCGAAACAGCAACAACAACAACAGGGATTTTCCCCATACTTTCCTGCTTGTAGGAACACCTTTTCTTGGTTCTCTGACTAAATGATAAGGGTTCTTTCTGATTTTTTGCTGCCTGTGTCTCCTTTTGTAGTTCCACCCTGGGGCCACCCTTAGTTTCAGGTCAGGAGATAAAATAAAACCCTCTGTAAAACTCACTTGGTTTGCTTTTTTTCTTTTTTAAAATATTTATTAATTTATTTGGCTGCTCTGGGTCTTAGTTGCTGCATGCTGGATCTTCATTGCCGTGTGAGGGATTTTTAGTTTTAGCATGTGGGTTCTTTAGTTGCAGCGTGCGGGATCTAGTTCCCTGACCAGGGATCAAACCCGGGCCCCCTGCACTGGAACCTCAGAGTCTTAAGCACTGGACAACCAGCAAAGTCCTAATATGGTTTGCTTTTTAAGTTTTGATTTCCCTCCCTAAGCTACTTGCTGTTATTGGTAGGTAGCTTTAGATTTGGGGTTATTAACAATAATAGTGCTGAACAAATTGTGTAAGTCTCTTTGTATATATGTGTAATTATTTCCCCTAGGATAGAAACCTTACAGTGTAATTGCTGGGTCAAAGGATGTGTCATTTTTAATGTAAATAGATACTGCCAAAATGTCCTCCAAAAAAATTATATCCTCTTAAGGAGTGCACGGCATCATTTTTTATCTTGCCAACACTGGACATAACCAGTCTGAAATATTTGCCAATCAGATGGGTGAAACGTGGTATTTCACTAGGGATTAAATTTACCTTTTTATGAATATGAGTGAATATGAGTGAGATTGAGATATTATCGTATGGCATGTTGTTTCTGCAAAATGGCAATTCACCTTGTCCTTTGTCTCACTGAGTTGTAGTTATTTTTTTTTGTATTTTGAGTATTGAGACTTGGTGTTATATATTGCAAACATTTTCTCTCATCTTATGCATTTTTAGTCTTTTAATTACAAATGCTTTTAATTTAAATTCAATTTAATACAAATTCATTTACTATAGTCAGATTTATAAATCATTTACATTATGTGATCAATTTTTTAATCATAAAAAGGTCTTCCCTTTCCCATAACTATAAGCCTTTCTCTATATTTTCTTCTAAAATTTTCTAATTATTTTTTACCTTAAGCTCTTTAATAATCTGAGTATCTTATCAGGAAAAATACTTATTTTTTCCCCAAAAGATAGTTAATTCCTCCAACATAATTTATTGTAATTGATTTATTCCCATTCTCCACTGAATAGAATATTCCTTTTTATCACACAATGAATTGACAAAGTCGAATTGAAAAAGTCCATCAGTCTGTTTAAAAAAAAATTCTCTCTCTGAGAGAATTGAGCACTGCTCTGTTGTCTATTCCTGCACCAAATCAACACTTTTGTTTATTTCAGGTTTTTCTACAGTATGCTTTGATAGCTAGTAAAGCAAGTATCACTTCATTTCTATTCTTTCAACATTTTATTTTGGCTATTTTCATACATTTTATCTTCCTGAAGAAATTTTAGGACCAACTTGTCAGGTTTTCATTTAAAAAACCTGGATATTTGATAAGGATAGCATTGAGAGAATATTGAATTTATCAGTTAAATTGTCAAGAATGAGCAGTTTTAAACACTGAGTTTTCCCATTCAGGAACTTATGTATTCTTCAGTAAAATTGTATCTTTTTCTTCGTATGGGTCTTGCATATTTCTGGTGAGGTTTGTTATATATATTTTCTCTGCTATTTTGATGTGATGGGATTTTTTTCCTCCTGGACATTTTCAGATTGCTTATTGATAGTGCATAGGAAAACTGCTATTTTCATGTCTGGCATGTTTTCAGTGCACCTCGGCACTCAGTGGACTTTCTCCACCTGTTAGAATACAGGGCTCAGACATGAAGCTTTGCAGGTTTTTTTCAAGGGTTAAGTAGATCACGGGCTAGTGGGGTAAATAAGGCATAGAGGTATTAAAACGGTAGATCCTTTCACATCGTCAAATGTTAGCTTCCCTGAGTCCTTTTGATCACTTGGGAACACTATCAGGCTAGGCAGGGAAGGTTTCCAGTGTCCCACGTCACATGTCAGGATGGAGGGACCCCTGGCCATTAGCATCAGCTTCAGGGCTGTTCGCTGCTGAGTGGGGCTTGTTGTGTGATGTTCAAAGGCACGTGGAGAGCTGATCTCTACCTCATGTGAAGCCACAAGGGCAGTGAAAAGATCAGGATTCAAACCTTACTTCTAGCATTTGCTGTGTAAAGTTGAGGAAGGGACTAAGCTCTTGGGGCTTCAGATGTTAACGCCTTCCTCACTGTGGGTCATGTTAAATAAAATACTGCATGAAAAGTGCCAGCTATACAATAAGTGCCCCGAAAATGGTGGCCTTTGTTGTCCTTGGTAAGATGATGGTAGTGGACATGAATTTTGAGTCTGACAGTCCTGGTTTTGAGCCCTGGCTCTACCACTTCCTGAAGGCATGACCTTGGATGAGCTATTTGGACTCTTTAAGAAAGTCGGGCTGGTCATAATTTAAGGATTCAGTGAGAAAATGTATGTGTTAGTACTTTGTGAACTGTAATATTTCATGTGACAGCAGCTGGTAGTCATGTCACTTCTGACAGTCTTCCTTCTCTAGGCAAGAAAAAAAATGCTCTTGTTGAGATGTAGAGAAGAAATATATTTTACTAGCTCACATTAAAATCACATTTGTAATTAGAATATTGAAAGGGAACTTCAAATACTATGTGTAACCAGGGAAGAATTTCAGGATTTTGGATGACTGGAGTTGTGTGTGTTTTAAAGATGTTCTCAGCTAGGTCATTTCCCATAAAGATGTGTAATAAGATCCAAGGTAATCATCCAAGCCATTTGCTCAAAAACCTCATGTCTGACTTCTCTCTTGAAGCTGAGCCTCACAGGACACTGCTTTTCAAAGACATAATGACACTGAGTACAGCCTTGGTTTCATGTCCAAGCCACACCATCATGGATTACTTGATGCGGGGGAAGGGGGTGACAATGAAGACATCTCAGTTGCTTGGGTTCAGTGTTCTTCCCCTATGACCATCAGAGTAGAAATCATTCTTTTCTTTTATTCATTGAATATAGGCTGACATAAGAGGCATTTCAATTACTGTTATTAAAATGGAATAACAGATTATCACAAATGTTGCATCTGAGTCAGAAGTTCTTTAAAATTGGGCACAGTGGGCTGCAGTGTAAGAACTAACACTTGACTGAAGGAAACCTTATTGCTGAGACACTTTTTTTTCAAAGTATCCTATCCGGATAGAGTCTGCAGCCAGGCAGTGGCTGAAATTTTAGAGGTGAAGCCAGATGCTAGCCATCCACCAAGATGTGGCAACCATGTATTCTAGCCTTGAAACAAATAGAGAATTTTGTAAAGAAGCCATTAGAAGTAATGAACTTTTTCCAAGTTGAGCTTTAAGACTGCCAATTAATTCTTCACATTTGTTGCCAATATTCCTGAGCTTTAAATTTATTGCTCAGTGATCTTCAGAGAAGTAACATACTTGAAAGGTTGACTGGAAAAATCCACGTCCTCGTCAAAAGCATGTGGAAATGACGTGCATATACAGACAGAGGTAGACTTATAGGCAGACATCTTTGGGATACCAACGTTTGTTTACCAAACATCAAGTGACTCACCTGAAATTTCACAACCACAAGTGGTGATTCTGAGAGAAGTCAGAGGCATGTCCCCACCCTGCTTGTGAAAGACTTTTGTACGTGGTGTAGAGGGGGTGGAGTCGAAGATCCATGGCTTATTGACAGTTGTTTGTTAACTTGGGTTTTTATATCACTGAATATCTATATGAAACAGAAACAGACTCACAGACATAGAAAACAAACGTGGTTACCAAAGGGGAGGGGGAAGGGAGGAAGGACAATTTAGGAGTATGGAATTAAGAGATACAAACTACTACGTATAAAATAGATAAGCAACAAAGATTCACTGTATAGCACAGGGAATTATACCCATTTTCTTGTAATAACCTATAATGGAATATAATCTGTAAAAATACTGAATCACTATGCTGTATACCTGAAACTAACACAATATTAGAAACCAACTACACTTCAATAAAAATTTATTTTTATTAGTATTTTTTCAGGTTTCATGTTTAGGATGTAAACAGGATTGTACCCGAGGGAAAAGGATACAAATAGAAGATTTTCTTCATCTCACTTTACCCTGGGTTGTGCACATCTGCTTCCAGTACAGAGGGCTTGTTGAGAGGGGCAGGGGAAGGCAGAGTAGTGATTACTGCTTATCCCAGACCCAGTTTAGGCAAAATCACCCTAGAGCAGTGGTTCTGAACTTGGGATGCACTTTACAATTGCCTGGGAGCTTTAAAAACATAGATGCTTGTGTTCCACCCGAACAAATAGAATCACAGCCTCTAGCCTGCGCACTGGTGTTTATTGTGAGCTCTCCTGGGAATTCCAGCTTAAGCAGCACATCTGATGTGAGGACTGCTGCTCCGAACATTCATTGTCTGAAAGGTGAGTTAGTTCTCACTGGAAATGGAAAACTACCTGGTATTCCTTATTTGTTTAGAAACAATGGTGGTGTCAGGGTTTAAAGTTACGGATTCAAAGAAGAAAAAAAATGTATGGGAAGTGCCAGGCATGAGTTCTTAACCTGAGGTCTCTGAGATCATACAGGTTCTATAAGTCCCTGAAATTGTGCCAAGTTTTGAGCTTATCTCTACATTTGGTGGATGGGGAGAGAGGGGTAAAGATTCATCCATTTCAGAAGGTTCTCAGAAGAAGCCACAAAGGGAAAAACCACCTCCCTGAAATTCATACCCACACAAAGATGCACAGTTTTTAAGAAAAACACCCTACAGGTGGGAGGATCTTGAGTTCTTCCCCAAACGTTCACTTTTCTTCTGTTTCTCCCGTATTCCCTGATTACTCTGGTCTGGTCACCATTTCCTGGTTCCCAGGGGACTGCAGCAGCTCCCATCTGTAGTCCTGACCCAGAGAAAGTCATCTTTCTTTGGGACACCTCAGCATAGCTGAGTGGGTTTGATCTTCTCAAAACTACAAATGATGAAGTAGAACAGACAATCAAGATGAGCCAACATGAAGGAAATCATGACAAGATACATCATAAGACTCAAGGGTCACACAGAGCGTCTTCTAATTCTTATCATGCTCCAGCTCCAAATGTCTGTTCCACTTCCCAGATATCTTTACTGGCTTCTTTCGAACCTGCCATCTCCACTTGGCTGGGACCGTCTTAATTCTGGTTACACAGCAACCTTCTCATGAGCGAAAAGTCTCTGGTATCATTGCCACTTAGAGACTCTGGTATCATTTCTGAAATGACGGACATCTTCATGCCTTCAGCACCCCCAATCTCAGTCTGTTTTCAAAGCAGGGATGGCAAATATTGATAGGTTTGAACTCACATTCTCAATCCCACCAATCGATAAAAGTGTCCTCGGGCTTCCCTGGTGGTGCAGTGGTTGAGAGTCCGCCTGCCGATGTAGGGGACGCGGGTTCGTGCCCCGGTCCGGGAAGATCCCACATGCCGTGGAGCGGCTGGGCTCGTGAGCCATGGCCGCTGAGCCTGCGCATCCGGAGCCTGTGCTCCGCAACGGGAGAGGCCACAACAGTGAGAGGCCCGTGTACCGCAAAAAAAAAAAAAAAAAAAAAAAAAAGTGTCCTCACAGAACTTCTTAAACTGAAACGCTCATGTGTATTCTGTGGACATCTTGCTAAAATGCAGATTCTGATCCCCTTTGAGAACCACTGTGAGTAGCAAGGTCCTGGGGGGTTCTGGGCTGGGATCCTCTGGCCACACACAATTGCCAGAGGGTCGGGGAGGGGGTGGCAGAGCCCTGAGGTACCCTGAATTTGACAGATAACAGCTCTTTGTTCAGATTAGCAGCCCTTCTCCTGCCTGGAGTGCTCTGTGGCTGCTGCAGATGTACCATTACTGTGGGCTCCATGCTTTCCTTTTCCTTGTTGATTTTATTCCTTTCTTTAGCTCAGAGAGGGATATCATGTTATCCCTACAGTCAAGGAGCAGCTCACATTACAGCACTGCCTTCAGTCTGCCAGAGAGCTGGTCTTGGTAGCACCATGTGAACTTACTTACTCCCTTCAGCTGATTGGATGGGTCTGGAGAGTTTCTGCTGCCCCGGGCACTGCAGTGTGACCAGAGCCCTGGGTGTTCCAGAGTGTCAGTAGGGCCCTTGCAACTGTCTTGTTTCTTGCCCAGGTCCAGGCATCCACTTCCGTTCTCTGCTGGGTGTGGAGCCCAGCCCTGATACTTACATGTGTTCTCACCTCCCTTCTTCTGAGGGCTGGCTCTACTTCTGTCTGCTGGTCCAACCCCGATGGAGTATGAAGGTGAGATGCTGACAGTGTCTAGTGATGGAACTTGGACTCTGAGCCACAACATCTTGCCCCACCTCCCCAGTTGCTGCTCTTAGAGGCTAATGCCAATCCTGCCTAGCCCGGCATTAGTTCTGCAGCTGCGACTTGGTGAATCACATGTTGCTGGACCTTGCTGTTCCAGTCCTGGAAGCTGCTGGCATGTTAAATTATTATTGGTAGCATTATTAGTAGTAATAATGATAGAAGCAGTAACAATTAGCATTTATTGATTGCTTCCTAGGTTGCAAGCTATGGACTAAGTGTATTACACATATTGTTTCATTTAATTCTCAGAAGAACCCTATGAGATAGTTTCTATTTTTGGCAAAATTTTCCTAATGGGAAAACTGGGACCCAGAAGGGTTAAGCTGAGACTGAAACTCAGAGTTTTCAGGTTTAAAGTCTGTGCTCCTAATCACTAGGACACAGTGTCTCCACTGCAAAGTGTCCAAGCCTGTCCCTGATTGACAGCTGCTGGAAATTCAACCTGAAAAACCACTAATGAGTTTCTTTCAGAAGCTGCTGAACATCAATGGGGCAAGTATTTCCGGGAGCCATCTGATTTTGCAACTTTGCGCTCTGGCCTCTGATAAGGAAAGTTGTCAACAGTTCATGGGTGGGCTTCCCTGGTGGCGCAGTGGTTGAGGGTCGGCCTGCCGATGCAGGGGACGCGGGTTCGTGCCCCGGTTCTGGAGGATCCCGCATGCCGCGGAGCAGCTGGGCCCATGAGCCGTGGCCGCTGAGCCTGCACGTCCGGAGCCTGTGCTCCGCAACAGGAGAGGCCACAACAATGAGAGGCCCGCGTACCACACACACACACACACATACACACACACACGCACAAAAGTTCATGGGCACACTTTTTGCATACAGATGACTGCTTGCAGTTTAAATATCCGAGAAGGGAGTTGATACCTTCTGTCATCCCCGATTGGTATAGCGAATTAGGAAGGAAACATGACCAGCTGAAAGTGAAAATCATGTCAGGCCCGGAGTGACTGTAAAAATAACCTGAAATAGATGAGCGAATGGAGGAGCGACCTGAAGCTGCCATATGTCCACGGTTAGCCTGAATATGAATATTTGGTCCAAGTGCCAGAAACTTTGGCCTCTCCTAGTATGTGATATCCCTGGCATACAGCAGCATTGCCACATGGAAATGCTGCCAGACAATGTAGCCTTTGCAGAAAATACCATTTTAGGATAGTTTCTATAGCATTAATTGCGATTGCTTTGCATTTTTATTACATTTGTCCTTAAGTATGTTTAAAGAGTTTTCAAAGTTGTTTTCTTTTTTTTTTTTTTTGCGGTACGCAGGCCTCTCACTGTGTGGCCTCTCCCGTTGCGGAGCACAGGCTCCGGACGTGCAGGCTCAGTGGCCATGACTCATGGGCCCAGCCGCTCCACGGCATGTGGGATCTTCCCGGACCGGGGCACGAACCCGTGTCCCCTGCATCGGCAGGCGGACTGTCAACCACTGCTCCACCAGGGAAGCCCCAAAGTTATTTTTTAACTGCCAGTAATCATCTGAGGGATCTCTCGGTGCTTTGTTTATGGCATCTTCTGGTCCCTACCTTTGGAAGGAACACCAGAGCTTGTCTGGACATGAGCTGAGTGCTTCCAAGGTCATTGGATTCTCTGGCTGGGTTCTTTGATGGTAAGCAGCAGAAACGGACTCTGACTAACTTAAGCAGGAAAGAATGGGCGTTTATAAGAAAGCATGTGCTAGTTTACACAAGGAATAGCTGAAGAACCAGATGGGACAGGAAGTAGGAAATCTCCAGGTATCTAGGTGTCAAGAACTAGTGCTCGGTCTTTTCAAACTGCTCATTGTCAGGATGAAACCATTTATTTTTCCTCTTGAGTCATACAGTCAAAATTCCTGGGGTGGAGAGCAAACTCTCCTTGCTGTAGTCAAGAGCCCACTCTTGGGACCAAGGAGGGGAAACACCTTGACTGACTGATAATTCTGTTATGGTAGCTTGATTGTCACAGTGGCCCCAATTATTCCCCTCCCTTTACCCACGCCCCTTGTAATGTGACTACAGTTTTTTCCGTCAAGGGGAGGTGATTGTTTCTTCACCCTTGAACCTGGCTGGCCTGGTGACTTGCTTTAGCCAACAGTAGGTGGCATGCCATTTCTGAGGCTGGGCCTTGGGGTGCTCATAAGCTTCTGCTTTTTTTCTTGGGAAACTGTCAAGCCATGAGAACAAATCCAGACCAGCATGATGGGGGATGAGAGACCATGTGGAGTGGAGATGAGCTGTCCCAGCTGAGTCATCTTAGCCAGTGTATCCATTATCTATCACTGTGCCTCAGACTACTCCCCAAACTCAGTAGCTCAACTCAACAATCCCCATTTATTACCTCACACAGTTTCTGAAGGTCAGGAATCCAGTTGCAGCTTAGATGGGGCGTTCTGGCTTGGGATCTCTCATGAGGTTTTTGGACAAAGGTTGGCTGGGCCTGGAGTCATCTGAGGCTGGAAGATTCTCTTCCAAGGTGACTCCCTTACATGGCTGGCAAGTTGGCATTGCTTGTGGCTGGAGGCCTCCGTTACTCCTCACAGGGGCCCCTCTCCACAGGCTGCTTTATCCAGGAGAGCAAGTTGGAAGCAGCAATGCCTTTTGTGCTCGCCTCAGAAACTTCATACTTTCACTCTGCCACATTCTATTAGAAATGAATCATTACCTTTGGCCAATATTCAAGGGGAGGAGAATTATGGTCCACCTTCTGAAAGGAAGAATGTGAAAGAATTTCCAGACACATCTTGAAACCACTACAAAAAGCTAGCTTCCAGTCACCCCTCCAGCTGACCACAGAGGCATAGGTCTCTGGGATCAGCCAGGTCAGCCGACATCAGCAGAAGGTCCCAGCCAACCTGCAGACACATAAGGTTAAAAAATGTGTGTTTAAGCCACAAGGTTTTAGCATAGTTTGTTATACAGCAATAGTTAATTAGTACACTTGTTAAGACTGCATGCTGTGAGGGAGGTCTAGTTCTCCAAAGGAAAGTCAGAGACAAACAGAGATCTGCTAACATACCTGTTTTCACAGAGCAGGCAGTTCTGTGAAGGAATGACACAGGTAGATGTCATACAGTGAAAGAATCATAGGAGTAGAAGCATTGCAAGGTCCAGACTTCTGTCAGACTATAAGCTCCCAGAGCAAAACTGTCATGTTTATCTTCAGTAGCCCTGTGAAGGAGATCACAGTGTGGATGCCAAGTGACTGACTCTTTTTTAAAATTTATTTTATTGAAGTATAGTTGATTTACAATGTTGTGCTGATTTCTGCTATACTGCAAAGTCATTCAGTTTTACATGTATATACATTCTTTTTCATATTCTTTTCCATTATGGTTTATCACAGGGTATTGAATATAGTTGAATATAACTATATTGAGTATAGTTCCCAGCAGGACCTTGTTGTTTATCCATTCTATAGGTAACAGTTTGCATCTGCTAATCCCAAACTCCCAATCCATCCCTCCACTATCCCCCTCCCTCTTGGCAACCACAGGTCTGTTCTTTATGTCTGTGAGTCTGTTTCTCTTTCGTAGATAAGTTCATTTGTGTCATATTTTAGATTCCACATATAAGTGATATCATATGGTATTTGGATTTCTGACTTACTTCACTTAGTATGATAATCTCTAGGTCCATCCATGTTGTCGCAAGTGGCATTATTTCATTTTTTTAATGGCTAATATTCCATTGTATATATATGTACCACATCTTCTTTAACCATTCATCTGTTGATGGACATTTAGGTTGTTTCCATGTCTTGGCTACTGTGAATAGTGCTGCTATGAACATTGGATTGCATGTTTCTTTCTGAATTATGGTTTTTTCCAGATATATGCCCAGGAGTGGGATTGCTGGATCATATGGCAATTCTATTTTTAGTTTTTTGAGGAACCTCCATACTGTTTTCCATAGTAGCTGCACCAATTTATATTCCCACCAACAGTGTAAGAGGGTTCCCTTTTCTCCACACCCTCTCCAGCATTTGTTATTTGTAGACTTCTTAATGATGGCCATTCTGACCAGTGTGAGGTGGTACCTCACTGTAGTTTTGACTTGCATTTCTCTAACAATTAGCAATGCTGAGCATCTTTTCATGGGCCTGTTAGCCATCTGTATGTCAAGTGACTGACTCTTGATTAAAAGAAGAAACTGGTCATCCCTGGAGGGACATTAGCCTTGGCCTTTCCTAAGAGGTGCCATCTGAGCAGGGTTTCAAAGCTCCATAGAAATTTCTGAAGTACTCAGTTTTAATTACTGAATTATTCAAAGGGTTTGAATATGCAAAGCCTTAATGGTGTAAAGCAGGATGGCATAGTTTAGAAACCAGAGGTAGTTCAGAATTCCTAGAACTTGAGGTCCAAGGAAATACTGGTTGAAAAGCAGCATAAGCAGGTAGAAAAGGTGCAGACCACCAAAAGGTCACCATGTAGGTGATCACTCATCTTAGGGTTCCCAGGACAGCCTTAGTGGAGGCATGCAGTCTTAGTGATGCTATTAATAGGGCTCCCTTTTGATATAAAATAAGTCCTGGTTTAGACGATAACTTATATGGTCAGGGCTTCCCTGGTGGTGCAGTGGTTGAGGGTCTGCCTGCCAATGCAGGGGACGTGGGTTCGTGCCCCGGTCTGGGAGGATCCTGCATGCCGCGGAGCAGCTGGTCCTGCGCGTCCGGAGCCTGTGCCCCGCGACGGGAGGGACCACAGCAGTGAGAGGCCCGGGTACGGCAAAAAAAAAAAAAAAAAAATTATATGGTCAGCTCAGTCCTATGCCATGATGAGAAGAACCAGTGTTCACAGTTTAATCAATGACTGGGCTTTTCAGTCTATAATGAAACAATGAAAAAATTTAACTTTATTTTTGAGTTGAGAGTAAATTGGAGAGAAAACTAAGAATTATGAAAGTTATTTTTGGTGAGTGATTGGCAATGCAAGACTTTCAAAAAAGTCTCCTTAACCCTGTTTTTCACAAGATTATATTTTTTCCCTACAGCTTCCTGTTAGAAATGCAAACAATTTTTAATATGAACTGAAAATTTTCATTTGCTGCATGCACCAGTGAACAACTGTTATGACACCACCATTATTTTTAAAAGTTGCATGAAATAACTACATTGTTCTCTCTGATCAGAGAAAATGGTCATGGGAGAAACTTCACTGTTTTTATTTTTCTAATTAATATTTAGTTACAAGAGTATGCTCCTAATCATGGCTCAAATGATGCAGACAGGTTTACAATAAAAGTTATTATTTAATTCCCTCCTGATTGTCAATTAACTCCTCTGAGTTAGGTAATGGTCTTTCTTACCTACAAAGTTATCAAGATATTGTCATATATTTTATTGAAATATTCTATAGTTTTATTTATAATTTCACTTCATTTAAGAATTTAAATATAGGTAAACTTGGGATATGATATGAGGTAGGAATCTAATTTTATAATTTTTTTCATTAGACAATTTTAATCACTAATTTAAATACTTACCTTTATTCTCATAACTGTATGCTTAGTTTGGGGACTTGTGTTGTGTCCCATTAATCTAAGTACATATAGTTTTATATTTATACACCACTGTTTGAATTTCTATGACTTTTTATTATGTTTTGATCATTGATAGGACAAATTCTCCCTTATCGTTCTATTTCTCAAAAATCCCTTATTGGCTTTTCACACATTTCTTTTTCTTTCAAATAATTTTACAATCGGGTCATCAAGTTCCAGTTTTAAAAATTCCTCTTGTGCACAGGGGATTCTGAGGACAGTGAAACTATTCTGTATGATACTGTAATGGTGGGCATTACAAATTATGATATTATACATTCATGAACACTGAAAAAAACCTGTACTATATGAAGAGTGAACCTTAAAGTAAACTATGGATTTTAGTTAATAGTGACTCATGATTATTGGTTCAACAATTGACACTAATGCAAGATGGTAACACAGGGGACACTGAGGGCAGGGGGAGAGGAAGTATATGGGAACTTTTCACTTTCTGCTCAATTTTTCTATAAACCAAAACTGCTCTAAAAAATAAAGTCTATTAATTTAAAAAGTCCTGTTGGGACTTTAGTTGGGGGGTTGCACTGATTAACTTGTGGAGAATTGACATCTTTAAAATGGCAAGTCTTTGCATCCTGGAGCATGGTGTGTCTTCCATTAGTTCATGTATTCTTTGATGTCCTTCATTAATGTTTTATTGTTTATTTCAGGTATGTCTTCCACACTTTTGTTTATTCCTAGGTATTTGATGACTTTTTTTTTGCCATAGTGAATAACATTTATCTTATTTCTACCATATCTTCTTGTTGGCTGTCTCTGCTATTTAAGAAAGTTGTTGATAATTTTAGTGTAATTTAAAGTAGTTTATTAATATATACCATGTTGTTAATGTTCTCCATTAATCACTAAACCTATATTGTTCCAAAATCAGAATTTTTAAATGGTTATCTTTTTC
This sequence comes from Neophocaena asiaeorientalis asiaeorientalis, assembly GCF_003031525.2. Taxonomy (NCBI): domain Eukaryota; kingdom Metazoa; phylum Chordata; class Mammalia; order Artiodactyla; family Phocoenidae; genus Neophocaena; species Neophocaena asiaeorientalis. The sequence goes on along the minus strand of NW_020175700.1, from coordinate 595,468 downwards.
TCTTTATGTCTTATCTCTAGTTTTTCATTACGTACAGCACATGTAGGCATATGGGCTAAAGCCAAAATATTTTTACACTGACTGAAAAGAACTTTTAAGCCTCTCTCTCCAGGGACTCCAAGTAGAGATTTTTAACTCAGAAAATAGCAGTTTTGTGATGAGCTACAAGAGAATTTACATTATCTGTCAATAATGGTATTGCTTATGCACTTCCTTTCAGATCCCCAGTTATTAAAAATAGAATTCAATTAGTGTTTGGTGCTTTGGAAATTCTGGCATTTATGATGCAACTCAAAAGGACAGCATTACATAGACAACTAAGTGATTATATAACAATACTTCTGAGTACGTTGGAGGAATTTCAACACACTGAATAGAAAATAATTTTTCTCATGTATGCAAGTAAATAAATTAGTTATATATTTAGATGATGTTGCCCATCTTTAAATCAAAGATTTTAATGTCTCTTCAGTGTCTCCAAGATTTTAATTCTTTACCTTGGTCAGATTCTTTACCTTGGTTATTACTCATCTATAAGGTTCCTATATAATTTTTGCAATCATAGTTATTTAAGTTTTATCTTAAAAATTTAGATTGATACATCTTCCCTTAGTTTTAAAGTAAAATTAAAGCAGGAAATAAAGAGATAAAGGCAAATATAATGTAATCCAGTATGATTTTATTTTTAATCCCCTTTGCTGGCTTAATGGTTCTATATAGTATATCTTTACTGACCACAGTCTACTTGAAAGTGCTAATATGCCAGTTCATATATAGTTAAAGAACCTTACACTAATATACTTCAGTTTCTCTCCCTGCAGCCTTTGTATTATTATTGTGATACATTTTACTTTTTTGTATATTATAAACTATACTACATTGTTATTACTTTTGTTTTAAATAATCAATTATCTTTTAACAGTGGAAATCACTTTTCTATTTATCCATGCAGTCACAGTTTATAGTGCTCTTCATTTCTTTGTGTAGATCCACATTCCCTGCTTTGGAGGAACTTCCTTTGGCATGTTTTGTAGTTAGGGTCACTGGTAATAAATTCCGTTAGCTTTTGTAAGCCAGAAAAGGTTTCTATTTCACCTTCGTTTTTTTTTTTTTAATTTTATTGGAATATAGTTGATTTACAATGTTGTGTTAGTTTCAGATGTATAGCAAAATGATTCAGTTATACATATATTCATTCTTTTTTAGATTCTTTTCTCATATAGGTTATCACAGAAAATTGAGTAGAGTTCCCTGTGCTATACAGTAGCTCCTTGTTGGTTATCTATCTTATATATAGTAGTGTGTGTGTGTGTGTGTGTGTGTGTGTGTGTGTGTGTGTGTGTGTTCATCCAAGCTCCTGATTTATCCCTCCCCACATTTCCCTTTCGGTCATCTTTAGTTTGTTTTTTTAACATCTTTATTGGAGTATAATTGCTTTACAATGATGTGCTAGTTTCTGCTGTATCACAAAGTGAATCAGCTATATGTATATATATATTCCCATATCATCTTCAGTTTTGAAAGCCATTTTCACAGGTTATAGAACTCTAGGTTGGCAGTTTTTTCTTTCACTACTTTAAAGATGTTACTCCACTGCCTTCTTTCTAGCATTGTTACTTGGAGAAATATGCTGACATTCTTATCTTTGTTCTTCTGTACAGAATATGTTTTTTCCTTCTGCTTACTTTAAAAATGTTCTCTTTATCACTGTTTTTGAGGAGTTGATTATGATGTGGGGTTTACTGAGTTCTTAGATCAGTGAATTTAGAGTTTACATCAAATTTGGAAGACTTTCAACCATTATTCTTTTCAAACGTTTTTTCTTTTTTTGCTTATCCCCTGTCCCTCAGGCACTACAACTGCATGTATATTAGGCTGATTGAAGTTGTCCTATAGCCCTCTGAAGCTCTGTTCATTTTTGAGTCTTTCTTTTTTTCTATGTTTCATTTTAGGGTTTTTTTTTTTGTTATTTCTTTAAGTTCACTAATCTTTTCTTCTTCAATGTCTAACTTGCCATTAATCCCATCTAGTGTTTTTTTAAATTTTAATATTTTTATTTTATTTTATTTTTAGCTCAACACATTGTAGTTTTTAATCTCTTGATCTTCCATTTGGGTCTTCTTTATATCTTCTGTCTCTGTAACTTTTTGCATATATGGAATATAGCTATAATAAATGTTTTAATGTATTTGTCTGTCTGTAACATTCATGTTAGTTCTGGGTTGGTTTCTGTTGAATTTTCTCTTTATTATGGGTTGTATTTTTCTGCTTCTTTGCATGCCTGGTAATTTTAATTAGATGCCAGACCATATAAATTTTATGTCTTTTGGATGCTGTATATTTTTGTATTCCTATAGATCTTCTTGAGCTCTGTTCTGGGATAAAGTTAAGCTAATTGGAAAGAATTTGACAGTTTCATATCTCACAGTTTTAGGGTTTGTTAAGAGGAACTAAAGCAATGATCAGTCTATGGTTAATCATTTCCAACTACAAAGCCCTCTTTGGACTTTACCCAGCACCTTGAGAATTGTGAGCATTTCCAGTTTGACCACTTGGGACAGACATTATTTCCAGTCTTATGTGAGTACAGAGCCCTGTTACCTCTAATACTTCCAGGTGATTCTGCCCCCAGCCTTAAGTAGTTTCTTCACACACATGCACTGATTGGTACTCAGCTGAATCCTTAAGGGAGAACCTCTACAGACCCATAGCGCCATCTCTGTCCTGCTCTCTTCTCTCTGTCACTCTATTCTACAGACTCTAGCCACCTTGGTCCCCCAGACTGTTGGCTGTATCTCTGAATTAGGAAGTTTGCCTATTTTCTTGTGGGTCCCTTCTCCCTGCTTGTTGAATTAGAAAATCTCTTCAGGCTCTAAGTGTCAAAAATCACAGGGCTTACCTTGTGACTTTTCCATCTGTTAGGGACCACTGCTCTTCATTGCCTAATTGTCTTGAAAAACCCTCAAAACTATTGACTTTTATTTATTTATTTTCTAACCTAGTGCCTTACACGACTCTTATGTGTTTCTAAAATTTACTGAATGATATTCTTAGATTTTCTAGGAAAGAATCATATCAGTATAAAAAGAGATACTTTTTTTTTTCCATTTTAAATTTAGTACTTTGGTTTTTGTCTTATCTTCTTCTAGAAGGTAATACTTTTAGTTCAGTAATGAATAGTAAAGGTAAAATGGTAGTTGGTCTTTTCTCAAACTTTAATGAGAATGATTCTAAGCTTTCATAATTAAGTATGGTATTTGCTGTACATTTTTTAAAATTTATCATCCATTCCTAAACAAGTTAAGAATTTTTCTTTTATGTTCTTGTGAAAATACAAGTATTACATCTTTCTAAATGCTTTAGGAGTGTATTCAGATGATCATGTGATTTTTTTTCTTGTTTAATATATTAATATAATTAATTCCATTAATGTATTTCCTAATGTTGAACCAACGTTGCATTCCTGAACAAATCATCAGTGGCCAAACTGTATTTAAAAAAAATCATTAAATTTTACTTGCCAATAACATACAATTTTAAAATCTATGTAAGTGGGAGTGGCTGATAGCATATGTATGTATGCACATGTGAGCACATGGGTATTCAATCTGTGTCTAGTTTTGGAATCAAAGTTATACTAGAGTCATAACAATAGCAAGTTGGTAAGTGACTATGTTCAGGAAGTAATAAAATACATGAATAGCCCTATAACCAATAAAAAATATATATCAATATTAAAAAATTCCCCAGTGAGTACTATCAAAACTTCAAGTAGCTAATAATTGTAGTCTTATACAAATTCTCCCATAAAGTAGAAAATATAAGACACTAAAAAACTAATTTTATGAAGCTAGAATAACCGGGATTCTCAGACCAGACAAAATTTATAAATCACACACACACACACACACAAACACACACACACCCCTAATCTCTGTGTAGGAAAGGATTAATAAAACTAAGGAAATAGGGGAGTTAAACAGAGAAATTCAAATTGAAAAAGCCTATTCATTATAACGTTTAAACAGGGAAGAAGCTATTTTCATAGTATATAACTTTCAAAGGGTCAGTATAAAAAACAGGTTTTAGAAAGGCCTTCTAAAATCAATGAGAGAGACAAAGTTTATCAGTACAAATAAGGGCAATTATGACAAAAATGTTGCTTTAAAAACCATCAAGCAACCATAATACACCTTGCTGGTTAGAATGTAAATTCATGCAAACATTTTGTAAAATAATTTGTCATTTTAAAAAAATTGAAGATGCATATAATCTACAACCCATTCCTAGGGATATATGCAATGCACTGAGATGTGTTCAAGAGTGTTCATAGCAACATCATTTGTAATAGTAAAGTTTTAACAACAAGAAAATGTCCATTGATAGGAAAATGAATGGACTGTGGTATATTCATACAATAGAATCCTGTGCAACAATGAAAATGAGTCGAATACAGCTCTATATATCTCAATAGGAATAAGTCTCATGATAGTGTTAAATGAAGAAATCATGTTGCAGTAAAACCAGACATTTATATGAAGCTCAAAGGCATATAAAGTATAAATAATATATTATCGAGGGATTCATACATTATGACAGTAAATGAGAAAATGATGCATATAAATTTTAGAAGACTAGCTACTCTTAAGAGGTGATGAGAGAGAGAGGGGGGAGTTGGTGTAGAGAGGAAAGAGGGTACAACCCATGGGGGGCTTCAAAAGTATTGCTAATACTCTATTAACCTTTGTGAAAGGTTTATGAGTATTTTACAATTATTTTTATACCTTATACCTTTATATTATTTAGTTTTCAGATATATAAAGTATTTCATAATAATAAAAATAAATGAAATAAATTTTGCATTCATACTAGCTATATAGGTAATGGAATTTTAATTGTTTAACTCAATCTTATTCAGCCTCCTAAAAGAGCTGTCCTTAAAACCATAATTTATTCAAATGCATTATAAACTAATTGAATTTTAAGATGGTATTTGGAGGTCTCAAGTTCTTGAAAATAATTTTGTCTTTTGAAAAGTTACCTTATGAGCAACCAATTAAAATATTTAATTGAAAATATTAACCTTACATTGGCAGAATGTGTAAACACAATCAACTTCTTTTAAAAGCCCTGTTTGAAATAATTAACGTCTTTTGAAAATGAAAGTTATAATTTTTATTCATTTAAAGATAAATTCCTAACAGTAACATTAAAATGCAATTATGATTCAAACTGTGTTTTAACCATTAATTTTGTTTTTAACTGTAACATTACATTAAAAAAGAAGAAATATGGGCTTCCCTGGTGGTGCAGTGGTTAAGAATCTGCCTGCCAGTGCAGGGGGCACAGGTTCAAGCCCTGGTCTGGGAAGCCCTGGTCTGGGAAGATCTTAGTTAGCAGAGCAACTAAGCCTATGCGCCACAACTACTGAGCCTGCGCTCTAGAGCCTGCAAGCCACAACTACTGAGCCCACGCACCGCAACTACTGAAGCCTGTGTGCCTAGAGCCCGTGCTCCGCAACAAGACAAGCTACCACAATGAGAAGTCCGCGCACAGCAACAAAGAGTAGCCCCCGCTTGCCGCAACTAGAAAAAGCCTGCGTACATCGACGAAGACCTAACACAGCCAAAAATAAATAAATTTAAAAAAAAGAAATATAACTTCTATGTTGTTAGAACTGACAAAATGCCAAAAAGTGTACTCATACAATAATAAGGCACAAAATTAAACAAGTTTGATGTGAGTGCATGAGTGTGTGTGTTCAGCATGTATTTTACATGTAACATTCTTCACAGGCTATCATCTTAAGGGGAAATAACTATCATTGTGAGTCCAAGAAGTCATGATTTTGAATTGAGAGGAAGAACTCAATCTTCTCTCACATCAGGCATGCTGACCTCAGGGTCTTTGCAGGACTTGTTGCCTTTGCCTAGGATGTTCTCTTTCCCTAGGTATCCTTATGGCTACCATCCTCACTTTATTCAGATCTCCACTTACCTTTTCAGAGAGATCATCCCTTGTCATTCCATCTAAAATATTAACTTATCCCTTAATAGTTCATACCTCCTTATTTGTCTTCATTTTTCCTCCATCACACTTATTGTTTTCTAACATGCTATTTATTTTACTTTTTTCCCCGCTATCTGTCTCCAAAACATAATTTAATTTAACTTTCTCAAGGACAGGGATTTTTGTATTTTCTTTTCTATCTATCTATCTATCTATATCACTGTATCACCAATATTTTAATAAATATATCAAATATTTGTCAAATGAACAAAATATGAGTGAATGCCATTATGAAATAAGAACTATCCATCATTAGAAGTCGAACAGCTTTGATTAAAATAAACTTAAGTAACTGGGCTAAAGTATACCATAGACATGTATCTTCCACAAGTTCATTGGAATCCAAATTGTTACAAATAATGCAAAATGAACTAATTTTGTCATAAAGTATTAGGAGATATATTTAAAAATTGTCACAAAAGACTTTAGTGGTAAGAATTATATATCACAGTGTTACACTGGTAAGTTTTAGACATATTTTGTTGTTGGAACAATAAATATTCACATTTGTTTTAATTAAGATTTTATTTAAAGGCGTATTGCATGGCTTATTGATTTAGAATAGTTTATGTAGAAGATTAAATATTCAGTTGGGCACATAATGCAAAAATGTTAACAGTAAATTTAAAATACTAGTTTAAACTCTTGATTTAAAAATTACATATTATTTCTATCTTTTGTCACCATGTACTCAAACCTCACCTGTACTCACAACAAATGACGTGATTTATATACCTAATATTGGGCTCTAATACTCTTCTCACTATATGTTATCTGGGCTGCTGGGAAAGAAGTTGAATTCATGTTTTGGAATAGGGAGTTTTCAAAGTGGGTTGGGATTTTTGTTGTTCAAAACAGCAAAGAGTGCTTTTAAAGGTTTAGAAGTGGTATAAACAATTTTCAGAAACCATATGAAAGGTGACTTTCATTGGAAAAATTGTGATAATTTGGCCAATTCAGATAAAGTAAATTGTAGATAAGACAGCTTGCATCTGTGAAAAGCAGGGGTCAATAATGGTATTGGAAATATAATAAATATCTTTAAAGATAACTAGTACTGTATTTTGTGTGATTATATTCAAATAGAAAACTCTTCTTAAGTTTAATTGTATGTATCTACCTGCCTATACTCCTGCTTTGTGATGCCGGGATGTGCCTGGGATTCTGCAAAACACATTCCTTTTCTGCCAGCTGCCTTCATGTTAGGTTTTTGTCAATCAGGACCCTGAAGAGAGCCTGCAGGGCTTATGGAAGGAGACTTGACAGACTCTTTCACTTCTGTCCCTGTGGGTTTTGCATCTGGTTTCTTCTCCTGTAGCAGTTATTGAAGTTTGCATATTTTCTCATATATGCAGAACAGACTTCACGGCACCCCTCAGATTCACCAGCTGGCTAGCACCTCCTCCTGAGATATGAGCCCCAGGCCCGCAATACCCCTCTTCTGAGCGGTCTCCTGCAATTGCTCCTCTGTGATACCTCAGAGTTCTCTTTCTGCCCTTTCAGTTACCTAGTTAACAACCTCATACCTAGTTAACATGTTTTTCATATTAAATTCTTTAAAATAAGTTTTATGATTCTGTCTTCTGACTGGTCCCTGACTGATATCTCTCATCCATTCCTACTCTTGTCTCCAAGGTACCAACCATCAAAAGTTGGTCTGAATCCTTCTATACATTTCACCCTGCTTTTAGAATTATACATACATGCAAACACACACACATATACAGACACACACACCATGCAATCTACAGAACCTTGAATATTTTATCGTATAATGTTTAGGGAAGCCCAAACCTCTCCGGGATTCTTTTTAATTCTTTGGAACCTCTCTTTCATGTATCTTTCTTCTCTTTGTGCTGTGGCTTTGCTGCATGACTCTATACTGTACCATATTAACCCCATGTGAAGTTCAAAAATCTCTCTGAGTTCCCCTTAGAGAGTGCAGTCACACAAAAGCACTGGTGGGCATTAGACTTTACTCATGATTCCATATGGGGATAGAAGAAGCGTTTACACTAGTTTGTATTAAAGATTTCTGTTCCCAAAAGTTTCCTCAAACTTGTTTCATCAATGGAGGTTTTCACTTTATATATATATTTTAAAGCTATCTTGTTCGAGGCATAGAGATTCATGCTTATTTTATGATTTTGGTGGGTTATATCTTTTATCTACATTAAAAAACATTCCTTTCAACATTCTTTGTTCATCCTAGACCTTTTTGTCCCTATACCCATTCCTTACTCTCTGCTCTTCACTGTATTTTGGGGCACTGATGTATGAGGCTGTGTTTCCCAGGCTCCCTGGCTTTCAGGTGGGTTTGGCCAGTGTGAGGCTGTGGAGGGAGATGCGAGTGTGCAGGAAGAGAACAATTAGGGTACTTATCCCCTTTGCTTTTTGCCTTCTGTTTAGGCTGCTTCTCCTGGTGACTCCAGCTTCCACCAGTCAGCTCACAGTGGTTTTAGAGACAAGACACTGGAAACATTGCCTCCTTCCTTTGTCCCTCAGCCTAGTGCCACCACACCCTCTCCCCTTTTGATATCTCAGCCACTCCACAGCTATGAATAGTTCTCTCCATTAAATTCTCTCTACTGAAAATACTTGCAGTGCTTTCCATTTTCTTGGTTAGACAGGAAGAAAATGCCATTTCATGCCTTCTAACTTGTCTGACATGGACGCTGCCATTTTTTTTCTTTTTGGTAGTATTTACCCGACATATCTTCACCTATTCCTGTGTTATGTCTCTCTTGTTTTAGTGCTTTTCTGTTAAACAGCATGGAACTGGGTTTTACTTTTTTACTTAATTGGAAAGGATTGTTTACTGTTAAAAGGTGAAGTTAGCCTTTTTGCATTTATTGTGATCACTGTTTTTTGTTACCTTATTTTATAATCTGCTAATTACTATATTTCTGTTTTTCTTCCAGTCCCTTTCTTGACTTTTGACTGATGGATAAAACTTTCTTTGTTCTCTTTAACTATAGCAGTTTGAAATTTCTAAACTTGTGTTTCGACATTGAGATTTTTTTCAGACTTTAATTTTTAGAGCAGTTCTATGTTCACAGCAAAATTGAGAGGAAGGTACAGAGATTTCCCATATTCTCATGCCCCCATACATGCATATAGTCTCCCCCATTTACAACAACCCCCTCCAATAGTACATTTGTTATAAAAGATGAACTGACATTGACACATCATAATCACCCAAACTCCATAGTTCACATTAGGGTTCACTCTTGGTGCTGTAGGACAAATGCATAATGACATGTATTTACCATTATAGCATCAGGCAGAAAGTGTTCATTACCCTAAAAATTTTCATCCTTCTCCTTCTACCACTGATCTTTTTTACTGTCTTCATAATTTTGCCTTTTACAAAGGCAAAATATCATATATTTGAATATCGTACATTTGAAATCATACACTATGTATCCTTCTCAGATTGGCTTCTTTCATTTACTAATACACATTTAAAGTTCCTCCAAGTCTTTTCATGGCTCAGTAGCTCATTTCTTTTTAGTGCTGAATATTCCATTGTCTGGAAGTACAACAATTTACTTATTCATTAATCTACTGAAGAATATCTTGGTTTCTTGCAAGTTTGGGCAATTATGAGTAAGGCTGCTAAAAACATCTATGTGTAGGTTTTTTGGACAAAGTTTTCAAATCCTTTGGGTAAACACCAAGGAGTGCATTGCTGAATTGTATACTATGTTTAGTTTTTAAAGAAACCACCAAACTGTCTTCCAAAGTGGCTGTACCATTTTGCATTCCTACCAGAAATGAATGAAAGTTCCTGCTGCCTCCACATCCTTGCCAGCATTTGGTGTTGTCAGTGTTCTGGATTTTGGTCATTCTAACAGGTGTGTAGAGATATTTGTTGTTGCTTTGATTTACATATTCCTAATGACATATGATGTAGAATGTCTTTCCATATACCTTTTTGCCATCTGTATATCTTCTTTGGTGAGGTTACTGTTAAGGTGTTTGGCCCATTTTTTAATCAGGTTGTTTGTTTTCTTATTGTTGAGTTTTAAGAGTTCTTTGTATATTTTGGAAAACTATCTTTATCAGATATGTCTTTTACAAATATTTTTTTCCAGCATGTGAGTTTTCTTCTCATTCACTTGACACTGTCTTTGACAGAACAGAAGTTTTAAATTTTAATGTGTTCTAACTTACTTCTTTCATGGATTGTGCTTTTGGTATTATATCTAAAAATCATCACCATATCCAAGGTCATTTAGGTTTTCTCCTGTTATCTTCTAGAGGTTTTATAGTTTTATGTTTTATATTTAGGTCTATGATCTCTTTTGAGTTAATTTTTGTGGCAATATTGAGTCTTCCTATCCATGAACATGGAATATCTCTTTATTTCTGTAGGTCTTCTTTGATTTTGTTCATCACAGTTTTGTGATTTTCTTTATATAGGTCTTGTACATATTTTGTTAGACTTATACCTAGGTATTTCTCTATTTGTGTACTAATAAAATGGTGTTATATTTTTAATTTCAAATTCCACTTGTTGATTGCTGGTGTATAGAAAAGCAATTGATTTTTGTATATTAACCTTGTATTCTGCAACTTTGTTATAATCAATTGTAAGTTCCTGAGATTTAAAATTTCAAATCAAAAGTGTACAGCAAGATGAATTTTCAAAAAGTGAGCAGCTTGTGTAATCAGCAATCCAGAAATTTCCTTCTTCTTTTTTAGTCACTTTTCCCCCCAAAAAGTTACCCTTAATTTTTGGTAAGCTTTTTTGAGTTCATGTTTTTCTGTCACATCAGTATTTATAATCTCTGAAGAAAATAAAACCTTTAGCATTTCTAAAAATTTCTGTTTGTCTTCCTGCTCCCCAAGACTCAGGTTTTGATAATATCTGTTATTTAAAAAACACTCTATATTTTAGCTCCAGATTTTTTGTTTTTTCCTGGCGATCGTCCATTTATTTTCACTGCTATACAGTATTCCATTGTGTGATGATACTACAACTTATTCTGTTATTGATTTAAGTTATTATCAGTTTTGGGCTATTAAAAATAGTGCTATTATGAACATTTACATACAGATCTGTTGGTAAAAATATACCTAAACTTCTGTTCGGCATATACATAGGAATGGAATTGAATATATGCATATGTTCAGCTTCTGATTATACTTCCAAGCTATTTTCCTTCCAAAATGACTGTGGAAATAATAATTCCCACCAGGAATGTATTAAAGTCCTGGTTGTTCCACATCCTTGCCAACATTTGATATTGTTTAGCTCTTTCCTTTTAGCCATTCAGGTGGGATAGAGTGACTTTTCTCCCTTCTTCATGATAAAAATATACTTAAAAATATATAATTGGGCTTCCCTGGTGACGCAGTGGCCGAGAATCTGCCTGCCGATGCAGGGGACACGGGTTTGTGCCCCCGTCTGGGAAGATCCCACATGCTGCGGAGTGGCTAGGCCCGTGAGCCATGGCCGCCGAGCCTGCGCGTCCGGAGCCTGTGCTCTGCAATGGGAGAGGCCACAACAGTGAGAGGCCCGTGTTCCGCAAAAAA
>NW_020175700.1:486328-583831 GCF_003031525.2 Neophocaena asiaeorientalis asiaeorientalis | reverse complement strand
GTGAGCCATGGCCGCTGAGCCTGCGCGTCCGGAGCCTGTGCTCTGCAATGGGAGAGGCCACAACAGTGAGAGGCCCGTGTTCCGCAAAAAAAAAAAAAAATATATATATATATAATATGGTGACCTACAGAAAATGGTAGTTTTATTGTAATGTCCTTAATAGGCAAAATTCAAAGTTGGTTTCCAAATTAAGTTTGAAATTTCACACATCTCTGAAATCTTTAAAGTCTTGTTTACACATTTTTAAGGCTTTTTCATTGCAAGGGAGCTTATATTTTTAAACATCTCCTACCATCTTGTGCCAGTACCTTTTGCTTTATAACAAACTACCCCAAAGCTTTGTGGCTTAAAACAACAGTCATTTTCTTATATTTTGTAGATTCTTCTACATGAGAAATCTGGGTAGGACTCAGTGGGGTGAATCTTCTCCTCCTCGTGGTTATCAAGAGAGGTTGGTCAGTAGTCTGGCCTGGAGAGTCAAAAGTAGCTTCATCCACGTATCTGGTGCCTTGAGGGAAATGGCTGGAAGGTGGGCCTCAGCTGGGACTGTAAATGGGAATGCCTACATGTGGCATCTCCAGCATGATGATCTCAGGTAGTCAGATGGCTTCCCTCAGATCGAGTGACCCAAGATAACCAAGTGGATGCTGCTTCTGACTGAGCCTCAGAAGTCACCCAGCGTAACTTCTACCACATTCTTCAGGCTCTTTGTCCTCTGAATGATAGAGTACTGGAACACCTAGAGCCATATCAGGTCAGGCCCAGAAGGATCTTGACTAAATCCCATGTGCACTTTACAGATAAGGAAGTTGAGGCCTAGAGAGGAAAGGGACTTTCCCAAGGTCCTACTTCAAGTAAGTAGCAGAGTTCTGGCTTGCACAGCACAAAACACAGCCTCCAATGGGTCTTAAAGAATGTCAACACTTGCTTTCCACTTTGGACTTCCTGAAACTAAAGCCACTCATTTCTGTTTCACGTTCATTGCCTCACCATCACAATGTCCTTTTGGCCTCTTGGTTCAGGAGCAAAATCAATGCTGGCAGTCTTCTGTGCCCAGAGAGGCCTGTCCCAGCCCTGGCCTGGGTCTTAGCCTTCAGAGATGGATGGAGGGAGGGAGGAACACAGATACGGCAAGTTGGGATCCATATAATCAGCCCCGCTCCAACCATCTCCCTGTACCCCAGACACAAGTAGCTTCTTTTGATCCCAAAGTCCAAGAATTCTCTGAATTCAAGAATCAAGTAGCAGCCAGTTTTGAAAATTTCTGGGCATCCAGGATTTAACGTAGGGTGGTGATGACTGAAGTCAGGCTGAGGATAAATTGAAGGTGAAGTAAAACAAGAAGACACAACTCTTAAGGCCAGGTCCAAGAGACAACAACTCTGTTACATTAAAGTCTATTTCCTCCATTCACTTCAAACAAGCAGACTATGGGGCCCAGAGTAGGGATCCCAGGCTGGGCTATCAGACATCCCATAGCATCAGCAGCTGGATCTTCCTTTTTTTGGCCATGCCTCATCCTAGTTCCCCAGCCAGAGACTGAACGCTTGCCCCCTGCAGTGGAAACACAGAGTCCCAACCACTGGACCGCCAGGGAATTCCCAGCAGCTTGATCTTGAGGGAAGAGCAAGGGCTGGAGAAAAAGCAGGTGGCTGGCACGTTGCTCTGGGATCTGACTAGTAATGATGTGGAGAACAGCCTGCTGAGAAGTCTCTCAGAACTCTTTGTAATCCACCAGCCCAGTGCTTTCGGTCACAGAGAGCAGTTCTGCAAGTTGGTGATAAGCTGAGAGTGGGTATGCTGTCAGGGAAGTCACCTTAGGCCAACAGTGAGAGACCCCAAGGCTGTCTGAGTGCCCAGGACAGAGGGAGAAGTGGCATCTGTGGAGGACTCTTTCTTTCTTGCTGGGGTCCCTTTCTCCAGCCAAACGAATACAGGAGCCATTTCTTTTCCTTCATACTTCCCTGCTCAGCAGACTCCGTGGCTTCGTGCTCTCCAGAAGCAGGAACAGCCAGCACAGGATTCTCAAGGCTGACTGGACTGGCACCGGGACCCAATTTCACTTCAACGCACATTGCAGGAGGCTGGCGCCGACTAACTTCAGATTTTTTAAAAATGGTTTAAAAATTTTCATTATGCCTCTTGTTTTTTTTAACACATCTAAAACAAATTTATTAGTATTTGCTTGTAGTTGAGCAAAATCTTCAAACAACTCCAACTTCATTCCTTCTCTATTTGTCTTCAAGTTTCCACTATGTTCCCATTCATCTTGATTCATCGAGACATCAGCACACCTTTGAGTTTCCCTTTCCTTGTACTTATTCAATCATTCATCTTTTGAGCATCTGCTATCAGCCAGGCTTCATGCTATGTTCTAGAGAGTGTGCATCCATGCCCTCTAATTTCAAAAAACTCATGATCTAGCCCCCAGCATACCATCCACCTTAAGTCTTCACTTAAAAGCATCTATTCTGAGCATTTGCAGTAAACTTTAGAAGTACACTGTCACTCTTGTTTTGATGTAACTCTAGGGTTTACTGGTTGTTTCTATCTCCAGTGTGCTTCATATACAAGATTTTTCTTTTTTGGATTATATACATATTAGATTATATATTATATATATTGGATTATATATACTTTTTTATTTGGCTTGACTATATACTTGAGTAATTTTCCTTTTCAAAAAATACAAATTTGTTAGTATTTTTTTTTGAGTCTTAGGAATGTTTAGCTTGTCTTCATGTGCAAATGATAAAGTGGGTTGTTAAAGAATTCAAGGATAGCAGAATTTTCTTCAGAACAATATAGACATTTCTTCATTGTGTTTTAGTATTTAGCATTTTATGATACATTCAGTATATGTTTATTTCTCTTCCCTTTTTAATAATTTTCTTTTGTCATTCTAGAAGTTCTTAGAAGTATTTTTTACTACTCTGAACCTCTGAATTCAGAAACAATTGCGGGATCCATCTGGGAATATGTGACTACTTTCAGTATTTCTTTTTAGTATTTAGCTGACACTTTAGTTATGGAAACTCAAGTCTTTCTCATATAATTTACATATATATCACTTGTCTTTTCCTTTACATTCTCAAATTGGACTTTTAAATTAATGCTTTGGTTGTTGAGTGTGTGTACGTTTTGTTATTCTGTCTTTCACTGTGTTTTATATTATGCCAATCATATTTTTGTCTAAGAATTTTTTAAAAAAATTCTAACTGTACCTCTTTATCAGCCTGCTCTTATTATATGATGCAATATTGCTTTCAATATCAAAAGCTATATTCAGATTTTTGGCAACATTTTCTTCTCTTTCCTACATTAATTCTGTTTTCTTGGGAAAGCATTTGTTTTGCTTTTACAGGGCAACACATCACTTTCATGCTATTATGTTTCTTTAAATCCCTGGTGATTCCTGCTTGTCTGTATATATATATATATATATATATATATATAGATATATAGATATATATATAGATATATATATAGATATATGCATTAATATCTAGAATAGTCAACATTAGTAGTTGATGTAGAGCTATACCTTAACATATGTTGACTTTATTATAAAATGCTAAATACTAAAACACAATGAAGAAATTCCTATATAGGAGCTGTAGGTTCCCCTTCCTCCAGGCATAAATGGGAGTATTATCTACAGTTTTAATGGGGTGAAGAGGTGTGGGTCAACTTCTTTTAGGGTGTACAGACCCATATCTACTGAGGTGGGCTGAAATTGCCTGGGAACTACTCCACTTTTCTTTTTGGCTTTAATACCCATGCCAGGAACCCACACTTTGTTCTTGCTCCATGAACCTGCTGACTCTGTAATTGAAGATTTTGGGGACTTTCTGCAAAAATTATTATTCATTCCTTCAGCGCCATCCTTGTTTGCCTGGATTAGGTTACAACTCAGTTTGATCTCAACCTCAGTTCTGTCCCACTGTTTGGTGCCCTGTAGATAATTTCCAATGTTTCTTGTCTTCTAGTGGAAAAGTTTTGGCTCTTTACTGCTTCTATCAGATAATTACTATTTTGCTTTTATCACTCAGTGGGATTTTTTTTGGAAGATAAATTGGTAAATTTTATTTATTTATTTATTTATTTACTTATTTATTTAATTGGAGTATAATTGCTTTACAAGTTGTGGTAGTTTCTGCTGTACAATGAAGTGAATCAGCTATACATATATCTATATCCCCTCTCTCTTGATCCTCCCTCCCACCCACCCAATCCCATCCATCTAGGTTGTCACAGAGCACCGAGCTGAGCTTCCTGTACTTTATAGCATGTTCCCACTAGCTATCTATTCTATGCATGGTAGTGTATATATGTCGACCCTAATCTCCCAAGTTGACCCACCCTCCCCTTCCCCCTCTGTGTCCACATGTCCATTCTCTACGTCTATGTCTCAATTTCTGTTCTATTTAGGTCTTTGGCCCATTTTTGGATTCGGTTTTGTTTTTTGATATTGAGCTGCATGAACTGCTTGTATATTTTGGAGATTAATCCTTAGTCAGTTGCTTCATTTGTAAATATTTTATCCCATTCTGAGGGTTGTCTTTTTGCCTAGTTTATGGTTTTCTTTGCTGTGCAAAAGCTGTTAAGTTTCATTAGGTCCCATTTGTTATGTTTGTTTTCATTTTCAGTACTCTAGGAGGTGGGTCAAGAAAGATATTGCTGTGGTTTATGTCAATGAGTGTTTTTCCTATGTTTTCCTCTAAGAGTTTTATAGTGTGTGGGCTTACGTTGAGGTCTTTAATCCATTTTGAGTTTATTTTTGTGTATGGTGTTAGGGAGTGTCCTAATTTCATTCTTTTACATGTAGCTGTCCTGTTTTCCCAGCACCACTTATTGAAGAGACTGTCTTTTCTTCACTGTATATTCTTGCCTCCTTTGTCATAGATTAGGTGACCATAGGTGAGTGAGTTTATCTCTGGGCTTTCTCTCCTGTTCCATTGATCTAGATTTCTGTTTTTGTGCCAGAACCACACTGTCTTGATTACTGTAGCTTTGTAGTGTAGTTTGAAGTTGGGGAGCCTGATTCCTCCAGCTCCATTTTTCTTTCTCAAGGTTGCTTTGGCTATTTGGGGTCTTTTGTGTTTCTATACAAATTGTGAAAGTTTTTGTTCTAGTTCTGTGAAAAATGCCATTGGTAGTTTGATAGGGATTGCATTGAATCTGTATATGGCTTTGGGTAGTAGAGTCATTTTCACAGTGTTGATTCTTCCAATCCAAGAACATGGTATATTTCTCCATTTGTTTATGTCATCTTTGATGTTTTTCATCAGTGTTTTATAGTTTTCTGAGTACAAGTCTTTTTCCTCCTTAGGTAGGTTTATTCCTAGGTATTTTATTCTTTTTGATGCCTTGGTAAATGGGATTGTTTCCTTAATTTCACTTTCTGATTTTTCATTGTTAGTGCATAGGAATGCAAGGGATTTCTCTCATTAATTTTGTATCCTGCAACCTTACCAAATTCACTGATTAGTTCTAATAGTTTTCTAGTGGCATCTATAGGATTTTCTATGTATAGTATCATGTTATCTGCAAACAATGACAGTTTTACTTCTTCTTTTCCAATTTGTATTCTTTTTATTTCTTTTTCTTCTCTGATTACCATGGCTAGGACTTCCAAAACTATGTTGAATAAGAGTGGCAAGAGTGGACATCCTTGTCTTGTTCCTGATCTTAGTGGAAATGCCTTCAGTTTTTCACCATTAAGTATGATGTTTCCTGTGGGTTCGTCATACATGGCCTTTATTATGTTGAGGTAGTTTTCCTCTATGCCCATTTCCTGGAGACTTTTTAGCATAAATCGGTGTTGGATTTTGTCAAAAGCTTTTACTTCATCTATTGAGATGATCGTATGGTTTTTATTCCTTAATTTGTTAATATGGTGCATCATTTATTTATTTGCATATATTGAAGAATCCTTGCATTCCTGGGATGAATCTCACTTGATCATGGTGTATGATCCTTTTAATGTGTTGTTAGATTCTGTATGCTAGTATTTTGTTCAGGATTTTTGCATCTATGTTCATCAGTGATGTTGGTCTGTGATATTTTTGTCTGGTTTTGGTAACAGGGTGATGGTCACTTTGTAGAATGAATTTGGGTGTGTTCCTCCCTCTGCAATTTTTTGGAAGAGTTTGAGAAGGATAGGTGTTAGCTCTTCTCTAAATGTTTGATAGAATTCACCTGTGAAGCCATCTTGTCCTGGACTTTTGTGTGTTGGAAGATTTTTAATTACAGTTTCAACTTTATTGTGATATGTCTGTATATATTTTCTAATTCTTCTTGGTTCAGCCTTTGAAAATTGTACCTTTTGAAGAATTTGTCCATTTCTTCCTGGTTATCCATTTTATTGGCATATAGTTGTTTGTAGTAATCACTTGTAATCCTTTGTAGTTCTGCCCTGTCAGTTGTGATTTCTCCTGTTTCATTTCTAATTTTATTGATTTGCACCCTCTCCCTTTTTTTTCTTGATGAGTCTGACTAATGGTTTATCAATTTTGTTTATCTTCTCAAAGAACCAACTTTTAGTTTTATTGATCTTTGCCGTTGTTTTCTTCATTTCTATTTCATTCCTTTCTGCTCTGATCTTTATGATTTCTTTCCTTCTACTGACTTTGGGTTTTCTTTGTTCTTCCTTATCTAGTTGCTTTAGATGTAAGTTTTTTTATTTGAGTTTTTCTTTTTTCTTGAGGTGAGATTGAATTGCTATAAACTTCCTTCTTAGAACTGCTTTTGCTGTGTCCCATAGGTTTTGGGTCATCATGTTTTCATTGTCACTTGTTTCTATGTATTTTTAAATTTCTTCTTTGATTTCTTCAGTGATCTCTTGGTTATTTAGTAGTGCACTTTTCGGTTCCCCCTCTTTGTGTTTTTTACAGTTTTCTTCCCGTAAATGATTTCCAATCTCATAGCATTGTGGTCAGAAAAGATGCCTGACACGATTTCAATTTTCTTAAATTTTCTGAGGCTTTATTTGTGACCCAAATGTGTCCCTGGAGAATGTTCCATGTGCACTTGAGAAGAAAGTGTATCCTGCCACTTTTGGGTGGAATGTTCTATAAATATCAACCAGATCTATCCAGTCTATTGTGTCATTTAAAGCTTGTGTTTCCTTATCTGTTTTCTGTTTGGATGATCTGTCCATTGGTGTAAGTGGGGTGTTAAAGTCCTCTACTATTATTGTGTTAATGTCAATTTCTCCTTTCATCATTGTTATCATTTGCCTTGTGTATTGATGTGCTCCTATGTTGGGTGCATAAACATTTATAATTGTTATGTCTTCCTCTTGGATTGATCCTTTGATCATTATGTAGTACCCTTCCTTATCTCTTGTAGCAGTCTTTATTTTAAAATCTATTTTATCTGATATGAGTATTGCTACTCCATCTTTCCTTTGATTTCTATTTGCATGGAATATCTTTTTCCATCCTTACACTTTCAGTCTGTATGTGTCCCTAGGTCTGAAGTGGGTCTCTTGTAGACAACATATATATATATGGGTCTTGTTTTTGTATCCATTCATCCAGACTGTGTCTTTTGGTTGGAGCATTTATTCCATTCACATTTAAGGTAATTATCAACATGTATGTTCTTATTACCATTTTCTTAATTGTTTTGGGTTTGTTTTGTAGGTCTTTTCCTTCTCTTGTGTTTCCAACTTAAAGAAGTTCCTTTAGCATTTGTTTTAAAGCTGGCTTGGTGGTGCTGAATTCTCTTGGCTTTTGTTTGTCAGTAAAGAGTTTGATTTTGCCATTGAATCTTAATGCAATCCTTGCTGGATAGAGTAATCTTGGTTGTATGTTTTTCTCTTTCATCACTTTAAGCATATCCTGCTACTCCCTTCTGGCCTGCAGAGCTTCTGCTGAATAATCAGCTGATAACCTTATGGAAATTCTCTTGTATATTATTTTTTGCTTTTCCCTTGCTGCTTTTAATATTTTTTCTTTGAATTTAGGTTTTGTTAGTTCAATTAATATGTGTCTTGGTGTGTTTATCCTAGGGTTTATCCTGTATGGGACTCTGTGCTTCCTGGACATGGGTGGTTATTTCCTTTCCCATGTTAGGGGAGTTTCTGACTATAATCCATTTGAATATTTTCTCAGACCCTTTCTTTTTCCCTTCTTCTGCTGGGCTCCCTATAATTCAAATGTCGGTGCACTTAGTGTTGTCTTAGTGGTCTCTGAGTTTGTTTTCAATTCTTTTCATTCCGTTTTCTTTATTCTGCTCCTTGGTAGTTATTTTCACCATTCTGTCTTCCAGCTCACTTATTCATTCTTCTGCCTCAGTTATTCTGTTATTGATTCCTTCTAGTGTATTTTTCATTTCTGTTATTGTGTTGTTCATTTCTGTTCTTTAGTTCTTCTAGATCTCTGTAAACATTTCTTCTATTTTCTTGGTCCATGCTGCCATTCTATTTCTGACATTCTGGATCATCTTTATTATCATTACCCTGAATTCTTTTTCAGGTAGGTTGCATATTTCCTCTTCATTTATTTGGTCTTGTAGGTTTTTACCTTGTTCCTTCATCTGTAATGTATTTTTTTATCATCTTATTATTACTATTATTTTTGATGAGTGGGATTGTGTTCCTGTCTTACTGGTTGTTTGGCCTGAGGCTTCCAGCACTGGAGTTTGTAGGCTGTTAGGTAGAGACAGGTCTTGGTGCCGAGATGAGGACTTCTGGGAGACTTCACTCCAGTGAATATTCCCTGGGGTCTGTGATTCTCTGACAGTCTGGTGGTTCAGAATCAGAACTCCCACCACAGGAGCTCAGGCCTAACCCCCAGTTCATTAACCAAGATCCCACAAGCTGCGTGAGAGCTTTTATTTATTTATTTATTAATCTTTATTTAGCCTTAATTTATTTATTTAGCCTTTTATTTATTTTTTAATTAATTAATTATTTTGGCTGTTCTGGGTCTTCATTGCTGTGCATGGTTTTTCTCTAGTTGCTGCGAGCAGGGGCTACTCTTCGTTGCATTGTAGTGTGTGGGCTTTTCATTGTGGTGGTTTCTCTTGTTGTGGGGCATGGGCTCTAGCTGTGTGGGTTTCAGTAGTTGCAACAAGTGGGCTCAGTAGTTGTGGCACACAGGCCCTAGAGCACGTGGGTTTCAGTAGTTGCGGTGCGTGGACTTAGTAGTTGAGGTGCATGGACTCTAGAGTGCAGGCTCAGTAGTTGTGGTTCATGGGCTTAATTGCTCCATGGCATGTGGGATCTTCCTGGACCAGGGATCGAACCCGTGTTCCTGCATTGGCAGGCAGATTCATAACTGTTGCACCACCAGGGAAGTCCCTCATCTTTTATTTGTACTGTGATACTGAATACAATCACATCCAATTAATCTATTGTTTATGTACACCACATGTTGTTGAGAAATCTAGAAATTACCAAAACAGCCATGAAGCAGGTAGACAATGGAAATTGGAGAATCTAAGACTTGACAATTATTGGATATATTGTGATTGGACAGTTTGTCAAAATAAGCATTTATTCAGTTGTTATTTCACATCCTTCAAAAAGTTTTCTGGTAAAGTTGTGATATTTTTCTATATACCTTATAGTTGGCTTATTTGTTTATTTATTCTTATAGTAAAAAGTTGTTCTTTTTGTAATATAGCTCGCAAGTAGATTACGCTGGTTTATAAAGATGCTGTTGATTTTCTATACATTTCTTGAGCCCAGAAACTGTGTGTTTCTACTGTTTTTTTTTTTCTTTTTTTCATTCTACTGGTTTGTTTGTGGATTCTGTTTGATTTATTATGTAGATCATATGAAAACTTTTTTGGGGAAGGGCTGGATGGCAAATATTTTTGTCTTTGAGGGTTATTGCAACTAATTAACTCTGTCATTGCAGGATAAAAGCAGCCATGGACAATATAAAGAAATGGGAGTGGCTGGATTTGGATCACAATAGGCTTGATTTGGCCCATGGGTATTATTTTACAGACACCTGATACAGATAGTCTTTTAGGGCATTTTTGTTCTTAAAGCCATACGGTAAGCCTTTTGTTTCTTTTATTTATCATATTTCATGAGCTCAGATTTCTATATTATAGTATTATTCAGTTATGCCAATGGTGGTAATTCTTGCCTTTTCCCTGAATTTACTGGGATTCACTATGAAGTTTGCTGTTAAGATGACTTCATCTTTGAATTAAGAAAATTTCTTTCTATTCCTACTTTGCCAAAAGCTTTTTTTAAAAAAATATAAGGTTTTTACTTTCACTCCTGAACATATAAAATTTAATATTTCTATGTGAGGAAAAAAATAAAATAAAAATTTAAAAAACAGCAAAAAAATGGATTACTAGCAGCATTGGCTCCTATAATAACCATCTATAAAATACCACCTGAAAGACTCAATGTCTATTCTAAGGACTGCTGGATTGTTAATGAGTAATTCATGACAATTTGCTACTTAAAAGGAAGCATGAATGTACGTTACATTAAGTGTGTTAAACCATAAAGAGAATAGATAAGCAAGAGTTAAAAGTAGTAGGAAGAAATAATGTAACAAGTCAATCAAATTACCATGAGCTTAAAATAAGTACCTTTTATACCTTTTGTTCCATCAGACAAAAGTCACTGTTTATCTGTTTAAAGTGACTTTGACTAATTTGCATTTATCTCCTTTTAATACATTAACAAAATTTTTTAACATCTTTTTTGGAGTATAATTGCTTTACAATGGTGTGTTAGTTTCTGCATTATAACAAAGTGAATCAGCTATACATATACATATATCCCCATATCTCCTCCCTCTTGCATCTCCTTCCCATGCTCCTTATCCCACCCCTCTAGATGGACACAAAGCTCTCTGTGCAATGTGGCTGTTTCCCACTAGCTACCTATTTTACCTTTGGTAGTATACATAAGTTCATGCCACTCTCTCACTTTGTCCCAGCTTACCATTTCCCTTCCCCATGTCCTCAAGTCCATACTCTACGTCTGCGTTTTTATTCCTGTCCTGCACCTAGGTTCTTCAAAACCTTTTTTTTTTTTAGATTCCATATATATGTATTAGCATACAGTATTTGTTTTTCTCTTTCTGACTTACTTCACTCTGTATGATAGACTCTAGGTCCATCCACCTCACTACAAATAACTCAATTTCATTTCGTTTTATGGCTGAGTAATATTCCATTGTATATATGTGCCAGATCTTCTTTATCCATTTATCTATCAATGGACACTTAGGTTGCTTCCATGTCCTGGCTATTGTAAATAGGGCTGCAATGAACATTGTGGTACGACTTTTTTTTTTTTTTGCAGTATGCGGGCCTCTCACTGTTATGGCCTCTCCTGCTGTGGAGCACAGGCTCTGGACACGCAGGCTCAGTGGCCATGGCTGATGGGCTCAGCCGCTCTGTGGCATGTGGGATCTTCCCAGGCTGGGGCACAAACCCATGTCCCCTGCATTGGCAGATGGACTCTCAACCACTGCGCCACCAGGGAAGCCCTGGTGTGTAGTTTTGACTTGCATTTCTCTGGTGATTAGTGATGTTGAGCATTCTTTCATGAGTTTGTTGGCAATCTGTGTCTTATTTGGAGAAATGTCTATTTAGGTCATCTGCCCATTTTTGGATTGGGTCGTTTGTTTTTTTGATATTGAGCTGCATGAGCTGCTTGTAAATATTGAGATTAATCCTTTGACAGTTGCTTCATTTGCAAATATTTTCTCCCATGCTGAGGGTTGTCTTTTTGTCTTGTTTATGGTTTCCTTTGCTGTGACAAAGCTTTTAAATTTCCTTAGGTCCCATTTGTTTATTTTTGGTTTTATTTCCATTACTCTAGGAAGTGGGTCAGAAAGGATCTTGCTGTGATTTATGTCATAGAGTGTTCTGCCTATATTTTCCTCTAAGAGTTTTATAGTATCTGGCCTTACATTTAGGCCTTTAATCCATTTTGAGTTTATTTTTGTGTATGGTGTTAGGGAGTGTCCTAATTTCATTCTTTTACATGTAGCTGTCAGGTTTTCCCAGCACCACTTATTGAAGAGGCTGTCTTTTCTCCATTATATATTCTTGCTTCCTTTATCAAAAATAAGGTGACCATATGTGTGTGGGTTTATCTCTGGGCTTTCTATCCTGTTCCATTGATCTATATTTCTGTTTTTGTGCCAGTACCATACTGTCTTGATTACTGTAGCTTTGTATTATAGTCTGAAGTCAGGGAGTCTGATTCCTCCAGCTCCGTTTTCCTTTCTCAAGATTACTTTGGCTATTCGGGGTCTTTAGTGTTTCCATACAAATTGTGAAATTTTTTGTTCTAGTTTTGTGAAAAATGCCATTGGTAGTTTGATAGAAAATGCATTGAATCTGTATATGGCTTTGGGTAGTATAGTCATTTTCACAATGTTGATTCTTCCAATCCAAGAACATGGTATATCTCTCCATCTGTTTGTATCATCTTTAATTTCTCTCATCAGTGTCTTATAGTTTTCTGCATACAGGTCTTTTGTCTCCTTAGGTAGGTTTATTCCTAGGTATTTTATTCTTTTTGCTGCAATGGTAAATGGGAGTGTTTCCTTAATTTCTATTTCAGATATTTCATCATTAGTGTATAGGAATGCAAGAGATTTCTGTGCATTACTTTTGTATCATTCTACTTTACAAAATTCATTGATTAGCTCTAGTAGTTTTCTGGTAGCATCTTTAGGATTCTCCATGTATAGTATCATGTCATCTGCAAACAGTGACAATTTACTTCTTCTTTTCTGACTTGGATTCCATTTATTTATTTTTTCTTCTCTGATTGCTGTCCTGAAAACTTCCAAAACTATGTTGAATAATAGTGGGGAGAGTGGGCAACCTTGTCTTCTTCCTGATCTTAGTGGAAATGGTTTCAGCTTTTCACCATTGAGAATGATGTTGGCTGTGCGTTTGTCATATATGGTCTTTATTATGTTGAGGTAAGTTCCCTCTATGCCTACTTTCTGGAGGGTTTTTATCATAAATAGGTGTTGAATTTTGTCAAAAGCTTATACTTCATCTATTGAGATGATCATATGGTTTTTCTCTTTCAGTTTTTTAATATGGTTTATCACATTGATTGATTTGCATATATTGAAGAATCCTTGCATTCCTGGGGTAAACCCCACTTGATCATGGTGTATGATCCTTTTAATGTGCTGTTGGATTCCGTTTGCCAGTATTTTGTTGAGGATTTTTGCATCTATGTTCATCAGTGATATTGGCCATAGTTTTATTTATTTTTTTAGGACTGTGTTACGTCTTCGTTGTTGCACGCAGTCCCTCTCTAGTTGCGGAGATTCGGCTACTCTTTGTTGCGCCTCGCGGGCTTCTCATTGTGGTGGCTTCTCCTGTTGTGGAGCACAGCCTCTAGGTGCACAGGCTTCAATAGTTGTGGCTCACGGGATCCAGGGCCTAGGCTCATTAGTTGTGGCACACAGGCCCAGTTGCCACAGCATGTGGGATCTTCCTGGGCCAGGGCTCGAGCCCATGTCCCCTGCATTGGCAGGCAGATTCCTAACCACTGTTCCACCAGGGAAGTCCCTGTAGTTTCCTTTCTTTGTGACATCTTTGTCTGGTTTTGGTATCAGGGTGATGGTTGCCTCGAAGAATGAGTTTGAGAGTGTTCCTCTCTCTGCTATATTTTGGATGAGTTTGAGAAGTTAGGTGTTAGCTCTTCTCTAAATGTTATATTTGATAAAATTTGCCTGTGAGTCATATGGTCCTTGGCTTTTGTTTGTTGGAAGATTTTTAATCACAGTCTCAATTTCAGTGCTTAGATTTGTCTGTTTATATTTTCTTTTTCTTCCTGGTTCAGTCTCAGAAGATTGTGCTTTTCTAAGATTTTGTCCATTTCTTCCAGGTTGTCCATTTTATTGGCATACAGTTGCATACAGTTGCTTGTAGTAGTCTCTCCTTCATATTTTTACAGTGTCAGTAGTTACTTCTCCTTTTTCATTTCTAATTCTATTGATTTGAGTCTTCTTTTTTTCTTGATGAGTCAGGCCAATGGTTTATCAATTTTGTCTTCTCAAAGAACCAGCTTTTAGTTTTATTGATCTTTGCTATTTTTTCCTTCATTTCTTTTTTATTTATTTCTGATCTGATCATAAGATTTCTTTCCTCCTGCTAACTTTGGGTTTTTTTTTTATTGTTGTTGTTGTTCTTCTTTCTCTAATTACTTTAGGTCTAAGGTTAGGTTGTTTATTTGAGATGTTGCTTGATTCTTGAGGTAGGATTGTATTGCTATAAACGTCCGTCTTAGATTGCTTTTGCTGCATCCTACAGGTTTTGGGTCGTTGTGTTTTCATTGTCATTTGTCTGTTATGAGAATTGCTACTCCAGCTTTCTTTTGATTTCCATTTTCATGGAATATCTTTTTCCATCCCCTCACTTTGAGTCTGTATCTGTCACTAGGTCTGAACTGGGTCTCTTGTAGACAGCATATGTACGGGTCTTGTATATGTATCCATTCAACCAGTCTGTGTCTTCTGGTTGGAGCATTTAATCCATTTACATTTAAGGTAATTATCAATATGTATGTTCCTATTACCAATTTCATAATTGTTTTGGGTTTGTTTTGTACGTCTTTTCCTTCCCTTGTGTTTCCTGCCTAGAGAAGTTCCTTTAACATTTGTTGTAAAGCTGGTTTTGTGGTGCTGAATTCTCACAGCTTTTGCTTGTCTGTAAATGTTTTAATTTCTCTGTCGAATCTGAATGAGATCCCTGCTGGTTAGAGTAATCTTGATTGTAGGTTTTTCCCTTTCATCACTTTAAAGATGTCCTGCCACTCCCTTCTGGCTTGCAGAGTTTCTGCTGAAAGATCAGCTTTTAACCTTATGGGGATTCCCTTGTATGTTATTTGTCGCTTTAAATATTTTTTCTTTGTTTTTAATTTTTGATAGTTTGATTAGTATATGTCTTGGCATGTTTCTCCTTGGATTTATCCTGTATGGGACTCTCTGCACTTCCTGGACTTGATTAACTATTTCCTTTCCCATATTAGGGAACTTTTCAACTATAATCTCTTCAAATATTTTCTCAGTCCCTTTCTTTTTCTCTTCTTCTCTGGGATCCCTATAATTTGAGTGTTGGTGCGTTTAATGTTGTCCCAGAGGTCTCTGAGACTGTCCTCAATTCTTTCCATTCTCTTTTCTTTATTCTGCTTTGCAGTAATTATTTCCACTATTTTATCTTCCAGGTCACTTATCCATTCTTCTGCCTCATTTATTCTGCTATTGATCCATTCTAAAGAATTTTAATTTCATTTATTGTGTTGTTCATCATTGTTTGTTTGCCCTTTAGTTTGTCTAGGTCCTTGTTAAACCTTTCTTGTATTTTCTCCATTCTATGTCTAAGATTTTGGATCATCTTTACTGTATTATTCTGAATTATTTTTCAGGTCGACTGCCTATTTGCTCTTCATTTGGTTAGTCTGGTGGGTTTTTACCTTGCTCCTTCATCTGCTGTGTGTTCCTCTGTCTTCTCATTTTGCTTAACTTACTGTGTTTGGGGTCTACTTTTCGTAAGCTACAGGTTAATAGTTTCTGTTGTTTTTGGTGTCTGCTCCCAGTGGCTAAGGTTGGTTCAGTGGGTTGTGAAGGCTTCCTAGTGGAGGGGACTAGTGTCTGTGTTCTGGTGCATGAGGCTGGATCTTGTCTTTCTGGTGGGCAGGTCTGCGTCTGGTGGTGTGTTTTGGGGTGTCTGTGACCTTATTATGATTTTAGGCAGCCTCTCTGCTAATGGGTGGGGTTCTGTTCCTGTCTTGCTAGTTGTTTGGCATAGGGTGTCCAGCACTGTAGCTTGCTTGTCGTTGAGTGGAGCTGGGCCTTGGTGCTCAGATGGACATCTCTGAGAGATTTTTGCCCTTTGATGTTATGTGGAGCTGAGAGGTCTCTGGTGTACCAATGTCCTGAACTCGGCTCTTCCCGCTCAGAGGCACAGGCCTGACTCCCAGCCAGAGAACTGAGACCCTGTCATCCACATGGATCAGAGTAAAAGGGAGAAAAAAAGAAAGAAAGAAAAAATAAAATAAATTAAAGTTATTAAATTAAAAGATAAAAAATAGTTATTAAAAAATTTAAAAAGTATATATAATATATATATATTATATATATAATTTAAAAAAAGAACGAAAGAAGAGAGCAACCAAACCAAAAAACAAATCCACCAATGATAACCAGCGCTAAAATCTATGCTAATAAACAAACAAACAAACAAAACAAACAAACAAATGGACGGACAAAACCTTAGGACAAATGGTAAAAGCAAAGCTATACAGACAAAATCACACAGAGAAGCATACACATACACACTCACAAAAAGAGAAAAAGGAAAAAAAAATTATATATTGTTGCTTCCAAAGTCCACCACCTCAATTTGGGATGATTCGTTGTCTATTCAAGTATTCCACAGATGCAGGGTACATCAAGTTGACTGTGGACATTTAATCCGCTGCTCCTGAGGATGCTGGGAGAGATTTACCTTTCTCTTCTTTGTTTGCACAGCTCCTGGGCTTCAGTTTTGGATTTGTCTCTGTCTCATGTGTAGGTTCCCGGAGGGTGTCTGTTCTTCACTCAGACTAGACGGGGTTAAAGTAGCAGCTGATTAGGGGGCTCTGGCTCACTCAGGCTGGGGGGAAAGAGGGGTATGGGATGTGGGGCGAGCCTGAGGCAGCAGAGGCTGACATGGCATTGAACCAGCCTGACATGTGCTGTGTGTTCTCCCAGGGAGGTTGTCCCTGGGTCACAGGACCCTGGCAGTGGCGGCCTGCACAGGCTCCCAGGAGGAGAGGTGTGGATAGTGACCTGTGCTTGCGCACAGCCTTCTTGGTGGTTTTAGCAGCAGCCTTAGCATTTCATGCCCATCTCTGGTGTCTGTGCTGATAGCTGTGGCTCGTGCCCATCTCTGGAGCTCATTTAGGCGGTGCTCTGAATCCCCTCTCCTCACGCACCCCAAAACAATGGTCTCTTGCCTCTTAGGCAGGTCCAGTCTTTTTCCCTGACTCCCTGCTGGCTAGCTGTGGCACACTAGCCTCCTTCAGGCTGTGTTCACACAGCCAACCCCAGTCCTCTCCCTGGGATCTGAACTCCAAAGTCCGAGCCTCAGCTCCCCGCCCCCACCTGCCCTGGTGGGTGAGCAGACAAGCCTCTCAGGCTGGTGAGTGCTGGTCGGCACAGATCCTCTGTGCGGGAATCTCTCCACTTTGTCCTCTGCACCCCTGTTGCTGCGCTCTCCTCCGTGGCTCCAAAGCGTCCCCCTCACTACCCCCGTCTCCGCCAGTGAAGGGGCTTCCTAGCGTGTGGAAACTTTTCCTCCTTCACAGCTCCCTCCCAGTGGTGCATGTCCCATCCCTATTCTTTTGTCTCTGTTTTTTCTTTTTTCTTTTGCCCTACCCAGGTACATGGGGAGTTTCTTGCCTTTTGGGAAGTCTAGGGTCTTCTGCCAGCTTTCAGTAGGTGTTCTATAGGAGTTGTTCCACATGTAGATGTATTTCTGATGTATTTGTGGGGAGGAAGGTGATCTCCATGTCTTACTCTTCTGCCATCTTGAAGATCTCTCCCCAATACATTTGCCTAAAGCTTTTATATTAAATAAATGTTTGTATTTGAAAATTTTCTACAGCTGTTGAGATAATCATATCATTTTGTCCTTTCCTCTTAGTGTTAATTTATTTTATAATTTTGAAATATCTTTGCCTTACTAATGTAAATTCAACTCATTCATGATATGTTATTTTTACATGCTATTGATTTGACTTGATACTATTTTTTTTATTCTGGCATTAATGCTTATAAATGATTTGGGCTTTTAATTGTCTGTGGCATGGCCCTTGACTGGTCTCAACCTAGGGTTATAACAACATCAAAAAAATGAGTTGGAGAAATTTCCCTATTTCATTTTTTCTGGAAAGTTTGTTAAAAAAAAAAGAGAGAGAGAGATTTAGGCTTTGTGAGTTAAAATTTTCCCATGAAATTTGTTGGGGAGAGAGAGTTTTCAGTCTGCTGACTCAAATTATGTAATGTTTGTGGGCTTATTCAAAATTTATTTGTTTTTGGGCTTCCGTGGTGGCGCAGTGGTTGAGATTCCGCCTGCTGATGCAGCGGACACGGGTTCGTGTCCTGGTCTGGGAAGATACCACATGTCGCGGAGCGGCTGGGCCTGTGAGCCATGGCCGCTGAGCCTGCTCGTCCGGAGCCTGTGCTCTGCAACGGGAGAGGCCACAACAGTGAGAGGCCCACGTATTGCAAAAAAAAAAAAAAAAAAGAAAAATTATTTGTTTTTGAGGTATTTTGATTAAAATATTTTTTAGAAAAATTTACATTTAATGTATATTTTCAAATTTATTGATACAAAAATGTTTCTAGTATTAACTTATAATATCTATATTTATATATAAGTTATCTATAACATTTCTTTTCCATTCCTAATTTTGATAATTCATGGCTTCTCTTTAACAGTCTGGCTAGGGATTTATAAATAATACTTATGTTTTCAAGGAACTAGATTTTGGTTTTGTTGTTCATCTCTCTCTCTATATATATATGTATATATATATATAAGGTATGAATTTTTACTCTTATGCTTCTTCCCTTGCCACTACTTTATTTGGATTTGTTTTCTTGACCCTTCTTCTGTGCACTTTAGTTGAATATTTGGTTCACATTTTTAAAATTTTTTGGATGATTTTTTAATTTTGCATTTCATATATTATCCAGTTGCACATTCTCACAGGATCAGCAATTACAACAGCCTCCTCGTCTCCCAAGTCTGAAAACGGCAGTACAGCCACAGCTGCAGCCAAAGACAATGCACTGATGTGCACACGAAACAAAAAATTGCACAATTTTTCCTTCATTTTTCTTAAACTAACGGCTGACGCTAAGGCTCACTGCTGGAGAAAGGAAACCCTTTTCTTCTTCATGCCTTAAACTAACATGTTAAACTTATCTGACAGGGCGGACAAGGTCTGTTCAATAATTAATCGCACACACACACGAAAAATCCTTCATGTTGCATAAATATTTTGTTACACAGGGTACAAAAATACTTTCACGTTTTGGTTGGTTTTGAAGTTTGGAAGTTGAAGTTTGGAAAGTATGAGGAACCATGGCAGGGGTGGGGTGTGCCATGGAGAGGTTCACTTATTTTTAATTTTAGAAAAGGTTTATTAAGCCTTCAAAATTTCCTCAAAGTACACATTTAGCTGTAACTTAACATATTTTGATACTTGCTATCACCTAGTTATAAATATTTTATGTCTTATAATTTAGGAG
This sequence comes from Neophocaena asiaeorientalis asiaeorientalis, assembly GCF_003031525.2. Classification (NCBI taxonomy): domain Eukaryota; kingdom Metazoa; phylum Chordata; class Mammalia; order Artiodactyla; family Phocoenidae; genus Neophocaena; species Neophocaena asiaeorientalis. The sequence goes on along the minus strand of NW_020175700.1, from coordinate 564,566 downwards.
TGTGTTTTTTTAGTCTCCAGTGTGTGGTGGTATTTTGGGAACTTTATTGTATATTAAAAATTACATTGCAGATGATTTAATAATATTTTCATTATATCAAATTTGTGTTGAGACTTTCTATGTAGCCCTGTGTAAGATAAAAGCATCTGTCCTACATTCCTTGGCGTGCTGGGGTGGTGCAGCATAAAGGATTAGTGAATTCACATATGGGTAGGTTCAGAGATGCTCCCATGTGGATGTCGGCTTACCAAGGAAGCAAGCCTGTATTGTTCTTCAGTAACCTTAAGCTTTCTCATTTGTCAACCTATCAAACTTTATGATGCAGATTTTTGTAGTATAACGTCTTGCATTTTTACATTCTCCAACTTGGCATCAGGTATGTATTTTACTTAAGGACAATTTACAAATCAAAACAGAAACTTGAAATAAACTCCCTTTACAGTTGTGATTATAAGAAGCCTCAAATTCCCTTAGGCTTGATTGATAAAACATGCCATTTATCCTATGATGATGTTCAGCAAACTTTATGACAGAGGGAAACAGCTGGTGAAGTGGGTTCATTGAAAGGTGACGGTAACATAGCCATAAAAAACAAGAGGATAATGGTTTTAAAAGGGATAGTAGTTGTAACAACACCATTAACCTTTTGGTTCAAATTATTGACTGTGTGGTCTTTTTCAGAGGTCTAATCAAAGGTTTTCAGTAACTGCAATGCGGAGACAAAGAAGAAGCAATATAAAAATTGCTGTAATTATTTCCCTTCACATTATTTTTTTCCCTAACCCATTAAGATATCAAGACCATTACTGGATTTGGACTTTTTTTGAGAGTTTATATAATTTGCTTTATAGTGGAGAGAATGTTAAAGAACTATACATATATCCATACAGTAGAACAGGATTCAAACACCTGGTTGTAAGAATACACAGCAATGCTGAGAGGGTATGGCATTTTTTAGGAAGCCTAAACATAGCACAGTGTTTTCTATTTTAGGTTTATAAATCCATTTGGAAGTTTGTATGCCACTTGGGCAATAGTTCAATTTAGTGGAAATTGGAATCAGTCTCCTTTTTGACTTTGTGATTTTAGAACTGATGGAGGTTGCATGCATGCAGGAAAGGTGAAGTTAATTGCAGAGTGAATGGGATGAATGAAACCCAGATAATGTAAACATTAATGGGGCTAATTTAGATGACAAACTATGATAACAGAATTTTTTTTGAGGGAAAGGAGAATTATGGAGACTGGGGGCTCTTAAGCTGACATCCAGGATCAGGTTGATGTCCTCAGACTTTTGTGAACCTCTTGAAATATTCTGCACAATTATGTGGGAAGGTACCTTTTTGGAGGAGGCTTATAGTGTTCAGCAACTTCTCAAAGTTATGGGGGGTATGGGTCTGTGACCCCCATAAAGGTTAAGATCAAATAATCTAGATTTTTCTTTCCATATTTACCTTGTTACCTGATAACTGCTCCATTTTCTGCTTACATTTCTATAGCTAGAGTTTTGAGACGTGATGTTTCTCAATACCCTCCTCTCCCCCAAAAAGCTATTAAAATCTTCTTTGACCACCTTCTCAGAGACTTGAATGTATATGGAATTTACTTTTCAAACCAACCTTTGGGGTATATGGTCCACCAAGTAAGAAAGCACTTGTAAGTTCAAGAAGATGCAAGAAGATGAGATACTGAAGTCTGGCCCATCTTGGAATATCTGTGGCAAGGCTCCTATACACACATGAATTTCTCTACTTTATGTATGAAATATGAACCAAATATAGTTGCCCTATTGTTAAGGCCTTTGCTCATTTTTTTTAATTAAATGCAAATGTTGCATTTAAATTCGTATTTGTTTTATACATGACTCCTATACAACTCTTATGTATCTCTATTTATATAAAAATTCCACTTTTGTGAACTGAGCTTAGGTCAGATGATTTTCAACTGCAGAGTGTTACTGTTTCAACTTTAATATGTTTTGGGCTTCATTGAGAACCTGGGGAAAGGTACAGAGTCTTTCCTCAGAGACATGCTCATCCCCGCCTTTGGGACATGTAGTCCAAGGATGTCCATAAATCCTTCAGAAAGTATGGGTCCCAGAAGTACTCTCCGTTGAGGCCCTGCTTATTTCTCACCTGGTTGCACAACCTCTGACTTTGGAAACTGCAGCCCCAATTCCACAGTGGTCTTTCTCAAAGGCCAATGTGGTTATTTTGCACACCTGCTGTAAAACCTTCCAGTGGCTCCCAGTGCTTACAGGCTAAAGTCCATAAAGCCCAGCCTCATCCAGGTGCTGCATACTTGCTGGGATCGTCTTCTTGTCTAACCTCCCCCCCCCATCTCACTCTGTATGCTCTAGTCATGTGCACACCCTGACTCTTTTGCCCTTATTATGCATATACCCTGCCCAGCTTTTACTGAACCAGCCATGCTGTTCTGGAGCCTGGTCCTGGCATTTGCTGCTCTCTGCTTGGCTAGCTACCACTTGAGTATGCTTTGTGATCACACATCCACCCTCTGAGACCCATTCATCTCTTCCTGTGTGAAGCCACACTGACACCTTCCCTGCCCACTCACACCTAGTATGGTGACTCTTGGCTCCTTTGTACCACTATGGGTCCTTGTAGTGGCCTCTATGAGCACAATGGAGTTTGTTTATTTGTTTGTAATCTTACTGTAGTTGGAAACTAATTTTTTATTTCTATCTGTAAACTATTTCCTAGTACCTAGTAGGCTTCCTTTCAGTCAGGTTTTTTTTTTTTTTTTTACAGTACGCGGACCTCTCACTGCTGTGGCCTCTCCCATTGCGGAGCACAGGCTCCGGACGCGCAGGCTCAGCGGCCATGGCTCACGGGCCTAGCCGCTCCGCGGCATGTGGGATCCTCCCAGAACGGGGCACGAACCCTTGTTCCCTGAATCGGCAGGAGGACTCTCAACCACTGCACCACCAGGGGAGACCTCAGTCAGGTTTTTTTGTTGAATTTTAGGTTTGTTGAATGAATGTTTCATTTGGGCTTGGGTACCATGGGAAATTTATTAGCAGGAAAGTCTCAAAAACTTGAAGAGAAAATTATCAGTAGATAATATACAATCACTCTGTCGTCTTCCTATTTTGCTTTTGTTTTAGCACGTGGCACCAAAATATTTTAAAGAGCCAAGAAATTCTATCAAGAGAAATTTTCTTTTCATTTTTTTGGAATAGCACTATTATACAGGGGAGTGTAAAGAATATCTTGTTGAGGTTGAGAAACAAAATTCAGATTCTGTATCTGCCTTTTATTATTAGGTGACTTTAGTGGAAGCCCATTATTCAACTTAAAACTTAACCTCGTCATCTCTAAATTAGGGATCATAAAAATACTTTTTATCTTGCAAGAAAGCTGTTAGGATGGAAATGGTACATGTAGGCATATATTGTTTTGGGTAGTGTGCCATAGAAATGTTTGTATCATTAGTTATTATCATGCTGCTGGACTTGTAGAACCATTACCTTAATTTGAAAGTGAATGCCAAATGAGAGTGTTAGAACAGGGATATAAGAGAAGGTATCTTCACCCCCACTCCCTCTTCCTGTGGGTACCCATTGCAAGTGTCACCAATGGATAGCAGAGCTCTTTGTCACTGAGGCCACACTTTGTTTCAGACTCTCTCAAGCAGTCATTAATCAGGGTTAACGATTAATCAAGCAGCCATCAATCAGGTTAAAGTATTAATCAGGGCTGCCTCAAGATAAAACCTATGCACTATTTTTAATGCTAGAGTCTGTAACCGGTGAAAGAAACATTGAGTAAGGAAGAATCTTGTTAATGATTAAAAGTCCGCAGGCAAATGCACATTTCACCATCCACAGCAGCTGTGCTGTTCCATTGTTTTCTTGCATAATGGTAGGATTTTGCCTGGGCACATGGTTCCTCAGAATAAAAACGAAATGTTCTGGTCTGTTCTTTGCAGCTGGACGTGGCTGTGGACGATAAGTTTTGGTCAGTGGGATGGGAGCTGCAGTGTGGTGTGGCAGTTTCTGGGAACCATATTTTGGAGGCAGTTGGTGCCAGCTTTTTGTTCCTCTTTCTCTTGATCTCTTCCTGCATCCTGCTGCCTGGACCGTGAGGAGGGATCACAAAACAACAAGCTGGAGGAGCTTATGTCCTTGAGGACATTACTTAGCAGGGCCTCTGTACCAGCCCCAGACTAAACTTCTATTTTGTTTAACACTCTGTTAAATAGTCATTACAATCTGCTGCAAGTCCACTGTCCACTATAGTGGTTTGTTTATTTAACCTCCTCAAAAGAGTTCTTAGCACTTTAAAAGGTTGTTAAGGCAAAACACATTCACTGCAGGGATAGAAAAGCATACAAAAGTCTTTCTGTGGAGAAAGATTTTTGTACACTTTTCCACTTTGGAGAAACATGTAATATTGATGTCCATGAGGACAGTTGCCATAAATGGCAGCAGGTATGAGATGATTTGGTAGACAGAGCTATGGATTGGGAAATAGGGATGATGAATTTTGGTTTTGGCCTTAGATCAGTTGTCTGAAATTGTTCTAACTACCTAGAACCTCAATTTTCTGTTGAAAATGATGTATACCTCTGAGGGGAAGTGGTAAGAAGTTTGTGCTGATGGGGGGAGGGGGAGGGAAGTGAGGGTGTGAGGAGGGAGCAAGTCCTTTCCAAATCCGAGATAACCTGCCCCCAGATTGGGGACTGACCTGTTGGCTGGCAGAGGCCCAGTCGGGGGATCTGCTAACAAGGGATAGGAGGTAAGTGATACTTGTTATTGTGACATCCCCATATTGTAACACACCTCATAAATTTCCACACTGAATAGCTTTCTACATTTTGGTATGCACTGCTCAATTTACATTTCTATCCCAAAGCCCCACTTTTACTCTTGTGTTTCTATATATTCTGTTTATGTTTGAAAGCTCTATTTATACTGACTACAGTAAAAAAAAAAAAAAAAAAAAAAATATATATATATATATATAATAAAGTCATCCAACAACAAGAACAGTTTTTTATCAGCTTTGTCAGAATACTGTTTAGAGAGCTACATTCTCCTAATGCACAGTAGTTAAATAAACTCCAAGATTCTTATTCTTCAGTAACACATTAAATCATCTTAAATACTATGTCATAATGACAACTTGATGCAACCAGATGTGATATTTGAGGATTTAAAAGGAATACTTTTCTAAAGACATAGCTTCCTGATTTTATGTTCTTGAGCCCATTTGCACAGCTGTTCTATCACACCGCGCCACTCTCCGTGGGTGTGTATCACTTATGTGCTGTCTCATATATGGCATTACTGAAGTACAGACGAATGTTCCCCAGGACATTGGGATATGCAATTTTGTGAGATATACACTGGCTGTGATTTTGTTCTCACGGCATGATTTTCTCATGCTAGAAATGCACAAATATGTGTAGCAACCTGAGGGCATTGACATCCAGACCTTGCAAGGGCCCCCTGGTCTTGGAGTCATGTTTAAGTCAGCTGAGCCCGAAAGGACAGTATTCACTGTACCCAGGGCTAGAGAGAAGGCAGGTGGCTTGTGTAATATACAGCTGAAATGTACTAATCCACCTTTGGGTTAAGTATTACCTCCAGAGAGTGTTTTTAACAGCATCAAAATAGTAACCTCCAGTTTCTACCCTGTATTGCAATTTATTATTTATCAAAGGTGTAAGCTTTATGATATTTGAAGTTTCAATGTCACATGGGATTGGAAGTGAACTTTTGAACTTCTGATCTGATCAGTTGGTATATAAGTTGGCACAAGTTAAAGTTGTGTATGTGATGAACCATCAAAGAGAGAGAACCCATTTGACAACCATGTGATACACTGTGTGCAGGGGACAATAATGCCACGATCAAGCAGGAATCCTAGAAATTAGGTCATAACAAGCAGTGGAAGTGGGCCCTGATGAACCTGGATTCATGTCTGTGGTGAAATTATATGCTGGATAATGTCCTCAGAAAAGCTGCCATGTTTCAGTCCGGAGAGAAGCCCACTGCTGATAAAACAAATCAATTGATAAGAAGTGTCCTTATTGCACTCACTAAAAAAAAACACAACCCCAAATAAACATACACGGCCCATAAAACAAATTGCTCACCGAAAATGAGTTATACTCCAAGTTTTTTTTAAAAGTAAATTATACCACAGAATCTTCAGTGATGTTTCCATCCACTCTTATAAAGAGTAAGATTATAAACAGTACTTAAAGTAAATGTTTTCACATTTCTTTTTAGTTTCATTTTTTTCCAATCTACAGGATTACCAAGAGCAAAATATAAAAGAAAAAAATAAGTGGTAGAAATTGCCTGTTTTGTGAAATATAGGAAAAAATATACCATCTGTGATTTAGCACAGTTCTCAATATCCCATCTGTGGTCTAAACGCAATTTTTCACAAAGGCTGAATCCATTGTTGTTCAGTATGATTTTTTAAAATAATTTTCTAAGAAGACTACTTCTGTAAGACACTATTATTCTTGGCATGGAGTTTCTTTTGAATGAAATAATAAATATGGCCTTTACAACTGTTTTGAGGATTTCTTGTTGTTGTATGCAAGGGCTTAAAATTCTGAAAATCACCTCATCCTTCTATCACCCTATCCCCAGCAAACTTCACTATATAAAATGTATTTTGAACCCTGTGTGATGGGATTTTGTTTCCTTATTCATTGATTAAGCAAATATTTATTACTGAGAATCTTGGAGGGGTTTCCATGTATAAAGGAATCCCAAAGTGTTAAATGGCATTATTAGGCTGCTTCAGTCAGTGTAGTTTGATTCAGTATTAATTAGAAAACACAATGGTGCATTTCACAGTGACCACTGGTCTTTTCTTAGGACGATGCTGCCATCTACTCACTGCCCTTTGATGAACTCATCTGGTGATATGAAGCCACACATGGGCAGCTTTACCAGTCACCATCATATAATACAGAAGTGTCACCATTACTGACACTTTAGACTGGCTAATTCTTTGTTGTGAGAGGCTGCCCTGTACACTGTAGGAGGCTGAGCAGGACCGCTGGCCTCTACCCACTAGATGCCAGTAGTACCCCACTCCCCTAATTGTGACAACCACAAATGTCTCCAGAAATTGCCGACTGTCCTCCAGGGGAAAATTCACTTTTGAGTGAGAACCACTCATAGGAAAGGAACCACCAAATGTTCATATTAACAACGGTCGAACACTATTACGTTTTCTTTTCTTTTTCTTTCTCTTGGCAGGGTAATAACCAATGACTTGCACTTAGCTTTTGCAGTAGATGAGTTTGTGATGGGAATTGCTACTGAACATAGAAAGAAAAGTGGGAGATGGTTTAGGAGAAGCTAGGGCTGTGAGACCCGCTTTGTAATGTAGGAAAAGCAACTGGCCCTGTTGTCATTAAACACAGCTCTGTTCTCCAACCACCTAGGGTTATTCGGAAGCTAACCATGCTGTCTCAGGGCATCATTACTTTCTTCATGCTGGATCCTTGGTGTGGAGGTCCAGCCTTCCTTGCTTGGAAAAATCTTCTTCAAAACGAAGAGGCTGGACGGCTCCAGTGTCTTTTCCATGTTTTCTGTGAGAGTTTCCTGGGTCCCACCAGTAACACAAAATTTCTCTTTCTGCTTCCATGCTGTGGACTTATTTCAAATGAGTACTTTTTGTATTCTGCTCGATATTTTAGTTAATTGGTTAGATATCTGCCTCCCTTAGATATTATATACTCTTTGCCGCTAGGCTACTCTTATTGTGGCCTGTTATCTAGTCTAGGGATTGCATTTGACTGTGAGTAACAGAAATCTGGCTTCAACTTAAATAGGGAACTTTTCCCCCTTACATTATAAGTAGACAGCTAAAGTCATTGGCTTAGCAGCTCAACAACAACTAAGTTAAATCCCCAAAGTTCTCTTAGCCTTTCCTTCTTGGTTGCAAGATGGCAACTATGCAGCCAGCCTTTACCTGTGCATTCCAGAGGTGGGAGTAAGATTCTGAAGAGATCAGCAGACTTCCCTTCTTGTAGGTCAGAGCTGAGTCGCATGGCGATTTCTGCAGAGGTGGGGGAGTGGAGTTGTATAGTCTGTCGTAGAAAATGGCAAAGAAAAGAAGGTCGGAATAGATTTCGAATTACTCATCCTCCACTGGCTAACAGCACTGTAAGGGCTTGTGGAAGAAATGCAAGTTAGACTCTGCTCAGACTGGAACTCTTCATCCCATGGCCTTTGGTACAGGAGGAAAAAACACAAACACTTTACCAAAGAAGCTTCCTCATATGTGACATGAAACTATAAATTAGACCTTAATTTGGCCGTTGCTTTCAAATAAGAGTTTATTAAAGATTCATGCATCCTTATCATTGTTTGCTTTGATTCTTCATGGTTCAGGGAAGGGATGCAGTAAAATGAATCTGTAGGAGAAGGTGCAGAAGTCAGAGGAGAAAAGTGTGGGGTAGAAATGAAGGCCCTAGTGAGCCAGGAGGACTTTGAAGACAGAAAGAAAGTCGGAAGGGCAGATGTGAACAGTGGGATTTGGATAAAGACATCATCTTTTCTTTTTTTATCCTAAATCAAGCTCTTTATTCAGAAGAGGATCACTTTGTGGTTCCATTAAACAAAATAACAGGTCCTGCTCTGATATTTGACGGGGAGACCCTCAGCCTCCCATCCCTTGGCTTCGCTGACGTGAGAGCTCACTGAGGGAACAGTTTCCTCCATAGAAAGCTCTGGAGACCCACATTTTTCTTTTCCCCAGAGATTTCTGCAGCTTCAGCTAGTCTTGGGTATGATGAATGACATGTGATTTGTTGTGGCCTTTATGAAAACTCAGAGAAAGAAAAATGGAGGTAGAAAAAGACTATTTCCCTTTTCTTATCCACAATAATAAACTTATACTTAATTCATGGGGTCTTTTCTCATGAAACAGTAGACTTACTAGAAAAGAGACAAGATAATAAGTGGTGGGGGATCTTTGCAAAGGTTTATTATTGGTGGTAATAATGGTGGGAAGGCATAGATTACTCACACCTGGCTGGCTCTGGCTTCTTCTAGTTCAATGGCCTGTCATTGGCAGCTGTGCCAAGAAACACGATTGTTCATGATATTTCCATTAAATGCAGTTTGTCCCTAATCAACCCAATGGACAATTAATGCCGGGACATCTATGCGTTTGGCTAAACTACAGATTTATGTTTGTATTTTCTACAATCTCCTGAAGAAAATGACTATTGTTTTGTGTGTGTGTGTGTGTGTGTGTGTGTGTGTGTGTGTGTGTGTGTGTGTTTTGGCTTTATTATTCACCTTGAGGTGTCCTGATATTTGCTTGTAAGTTGGACTTTAAGGGATTAACTATGTAGAATTCTTGGGTTTGGAAAGCAAGTTTATGTTCCTCTTATTCTTACTCTTGTTGGCTTAAAAATTATTTCATATTATGAAAGCAATACAACATCCTCAAAAGTACACATGATAGGGAAAAATCATAAAGAACTCTTCGTGAGCATGAACAGGTATGCAGAAGGCTATGCATTGTAGATGGCAAGAGTGAGCATGGGAGAAGAAACTACATGTCCATCAATAAGGAAACAGTTCCATAAATGTTGTCACGAATGTATTAGGGAACATATTGATTAATTAGCTATTAACATAACATCTTAATTTTAACATATTAATGTATTAATATTACATATTAATTAGTTATTAACAAATAAGGTAGGCATTTGTGTCTGATATAGGTACTGACATAGAAACTTTGTCCAAGACCTAGTTTTAATTGCAAAAATGCACTTGCAGAACAATACAAGAAGTGTGATAACACTTCTATTATTAAAAACACCACACAATTATACATATCTATAATTATTCATGTGTCTATGTCAATGCATAGGAAAAGGTCTGGAAATATGCCCACTGCCCTGGAGAGAGGGAGAAGGATTACAAGAATATATTCATTTTAAGCTATATCATTTTATGTTTGAAAATAAATATAAAAGAATTGTTTAAAATGAAGGAGGAAAGGGTTTCCCTGGTGGCTCAGTGGTTGAGAGTCCGCCTGCTGATGCAGGGGACGCGGGCTCGTGCCCTGGTCCAGGAGGATCCCGCATGCCGCAGAGCGGCTGGGCCCGTGAGCCATGGCCACTGAACCTGCGCGTCCGGAGCCTGTGCTCTGCAGCGGGAGAGGCCAGAGCGGTGAGAGGCCCACGTACCACCAAAAAAAAAAAGAAGGAGGAAAAAGATCCTGGATCTTCCTACTCTAACAAAACTGCTATCAGAATTGTTGATTTTCCTTCTAATGTTTTCATCTGTATATATCTTACATACTTGTGCTAAGAGTGAACGTAACATTTGAAAGTGTAACATTGTTTAAGTGCAGAAAAGGGTGAAAAAGAAAACCAAAGTGTCCTGTAACTCCACTATCTGCACACACAGTCCTATGGATTATGTAGAAGTTCAGGGCATGCAAGCAGCTCAGAAGTGAGGGCAAAGTGCCCTCCCTTTGCCTAAGAGCACACTCCACCCGTCGCTGTCTCTCCCCCAATTTCCAAAGAACAATTACTGATAATGTTTTCTTTCAGGAAAAAAAAAATACCAACATGTATAAAATAATCACCATTGCCAACGTTTAGTAAGCATTTATCATATGACTATTAGACAATGTTCCAAAGCTCTTTGGATGAATTAGCCCATTTACTCCCCATAGTTCTATGAGTTAGGCTCTATTGTTGTTACCATTTTACTGATGAGGAGACTGAAGCACAGAGAAGCTAAGGAAACTGCTGACAATCACAAAATAGAAAGTGGTGGAGCAGGGATCCAAACGCAGGGAATCTGGCTCCAGAATCTCATTATTAACTAGTACACTACACCACCCCAGTGGTCACAGACCCTTAAAACCATAAACATATAACACTATGTGTCTATATGACTCTGTAAATTTTACACAAAGGAGGTCACATTATATCAGCTACTCCGTACCTCGCTTTTTGCCTTTAAAAAATGTTACTTTAATTTTAGCTCATTCAAAGCAACTTTATTCTTTTATGTATTGCAGAGTTTTCGATTGTAGGGATGCAACTCTTTTCATGAATGCTGTAGTCATTTTCTATTTCTTTCTTTGTCTTTTTTCACTTGTATTGTTTTATTGATGTTTTCTTCCTCTTCAGAGGTTAATTTTGTACCTTATATTTTCCTAGAAAATGCTCCATTTCCTTCTTTTATATTTTGTATTTGTTTCAGTTCTGCTCTTACCTTTATTATCTTCTTCTGAGTATCTTTTATTGTTATTTTTCTTAACTTCTCAAATTGGATGTTTAAATAATTCATTTTTCTTAATTAATTACGTAAGTTTTTAATGCCATACATCTAGAACAACACATTTTCCCTCAGATATTCTGCTTAAAATATCCATGAATAATTTAAGAGATAGTTTAAAACTTTCTAGGTGGTTGGCTTTTTCCCTTCTAATTTACATTTACACTTCTTGTCTTGTACAACTATTCTTGTTCCTACCTTGCATTTCCTGTTTGATGATTGTAACATCTTCATATTTTATATTATCAAGGTTTATAACATCTATCTATTCTAGCCATACTTCTCATAGTAATTTGGTTTTAATTGCATATTTAAATAAATTTAATGCTCATACATAGCATTTTTATCCAACATTTAAAACTAAACATGATAGTTTTGTTCTTTATCATTTCCAAAGAAAGAAACCATAGTATTCTACATATGTCATCATTTCCTTGGCCATTCCTTCATCACTGCACATTCTGATTGCTTCCAGTTTTCCTCTCTTGCAAGTTATACTGCAATCACTGGTTTTAAGGATGTATCCTCAACCCCATATTTTGCATTATTTTCACAACAAGAGAGCCCACTAAGTGGGAGTGTTGGTCTTTTTGAAGCCTCAGGTAGTTTATACCTCTCAGTCTTGAGCGTCCTGACTCTTGCGGGAACCGTGTTGGACTTTCCTCCTTTGGCAGCCGCTGTAACTGCACTGCATATTAGTTCTGGCTTACTTCTATCTGATTAACGTTGGCAGCCAGAGCTGCACCAGGTATTCAGTGAGAGACAGCTCTCCTTGTAGTGAGGTGGGTTTCTCTTTATTTCCAGGACCTTCTTTCTTGATGTTCTGCATATTTCACGTAGTGAGTCTCGGAACCTTTACCTAAATGGTCCCTGAGAGTTGAAACTGACAACACTGCTTGAAGAGAACCATAGAATCTGGACTCTAAGAATAGTTGGGATCATTTATTCTTTAAGATAATTGCCATGTACTTATCTGTATAAATATCTACTCACCAGTTTTTACTTTCACACAAAAACTTGAAAAAATTTCTCTTTATTCCCTGGCAGGTGTTAGCCTCATATATCACATGTTGCCTTGGTGCATGAGAAAAGGCTTTCCTTACCTCTTTTCAGTAATCAAGGGTAAGTGGGCTGGAGCTGACCCACAAGCAAGGTGAGAGAACAATCTGTTGCTAAGAAATAAGATTTTTCTGCAGTGGTGATGAACGCAGTGTGGCCCAGGTGAGCTGATTCTCATGTCCCCAGATCGGTTCAAGCTGTTGCTGAAATTCAGCCTCTGTTCACAGGTGCCGGATTAAATCTCAGAGACAGAGTTTTGAGTGAAGTAGAAAGAAATAGCTTTATTGCCTTGCCAGGTGAAGGAGGCCACAGCAGGCTAATGCCCTCTAGACTGTGTGCCCGCCCTGGAGAGGGTAATGAGAAGTGTTATACTGTTCAAGGAGCAGGGCGTGATCAGCTCGTGGACCTTCTTCTGATTGGCTGGTGGTGAGGAAATAGGGAGTCAGCATCCTCAACCTTTGTTCCAACCGGTCTGTGGTCTACATGCTTGTGGGCAGCACACAGTTAACTTCTTCCACCTGGTGGGCGTTTCAGTATCTGCAAAACAGCTCAAAGGACCTGGCTCAGAATATTCTCTATAGCTCTTGAGGAGGAACTAAAAGTCCTTGACTTTGTTTAATGGCTAAGGTATTATTATTTTGTCTAGCTTGACTGTTTTCCTTTCTTTTTGTCTTTTCTCACTTCTCTGATTAAATTTATTCTTTGGAACTTGGGGAAGGCCTAGGAGGCTAAAGTTTTTCTACAGACAAGAGGCAGGTAGAGGATTCAGGTGGGAGTCTATTCTGGGAAGGACTCATGGGGTCCTGCTCAGCTACAAAGCTAGTACACTGAGCCCCTCTCATGACTCTTCCTATCCCCTTTCCTTCACGTCCTGTCAGTTCTATCTGCCAAGTATCACTCAGGTGCATCCCTTTCTCTCTCTCCCACTGCCAGCACCCTGCCGGGTCCCTGCTGCTCTGGTATCTCACCCATGTCCCTGCACTGGCCTCCAACTGGCCTCCTGCTTTCAAACTTGCCTTTTTAGTCCCTTCTCAGCATAGCAAACAGAGGGCTTTTTCTAACATGAATATTTTTACTTATAGGCTTTCAGCAGCCTCTATCACTGTTGTGATAAATTTCGAATTCGTTAGCAGGACAGAGGATGCTCCCTGTCCTGCCTGTGGATCCTTACACATGCTCTTTCCTCTCCTGGAATGTTCTCCTCTCCCCTCTCTGTGTGACTAAATCCAGTCCATTGTTAATTCTAACCTTAGATTTTACTTCTCTGGAGAAATCTTCCTGCATCTTGCAGGTTCCCTGGATTTATGGCTCCTATAATCCTCTATCCCATGTTTGTCACATTGCATTAATTCCAGCTGATGAGCCTCTAGGCTCTGAAAAGTCAGGGTATCTTGGTATTTTTGCTGTATCAGTTAGAAATTGTATTTGACTGCTACAGCAGAGACTCTACAGAGTAAGATAAGAGGATATTTTTTTCTCACATATCTCAGTCCAGAGAGCAGTATCCAGAGCTGGTATAGGGGTTCCAGGCTGCTCTCATCCCTAGTCCTTGGCTCTGTTCCGTGAGGTCGCTCTGTGATCCAGTAGCTGCTAGAGCTCCAGCCATTGCATCCATGATCCAGATGGAAACAGGAAGCAGGAGAGAAGGGCAAAAAGAGTTTGCATAGCCATTTGTCTCTCCTTTAAAGAAATTTCTCATAGTACTCACTAGTAATGTCTGCTCCTCTTTCATTAGTACTTAGTTATATCTAGCTGCAAGGTAAGTTGGGAGGTAGTCTTTACCTAGGTACAATATCACCCCAGTTAAAGCTGGGGTTCTATTACTGGGAAAGAAGATAGAATGGGTATTTTGAAACAACCAGCAGCCTCTACTCTCTCATTAGAGTACTTCAAAGTCTACCTATTTGGGTTCTGAGTAGATGTTTGTGAGAGAGCGAACTTGCTTCACTCCACCCAAAGGCACGGACAGCCCTGGACACAGAGTGTAAATGAGATAAAATAGTTAGGGTAGGAAATGTCATACTGTAGTCAATGGAAACCATCTCCCTTATAAGGACAAGCATGGCCCATCTGTACCTGACATGGCCTGTTTCATGGAGCTGCCCTTTGTTGAGTCTAGCACAAAGAAGCAGGTATGTGTAATGGAGAGGTTCCTGAACTTGGAGTCAAAGGCTGGGGTCCCAGGACTGCTCTGTACCTAACAAGCTAAATGGCTTTGCTCTAGTCACTTGTCCTTCTGAATCATTTTCTTCCTTTGTAAAATAGGGCCTGTAGCATCAATTCTATTCATCTGCTGTAGGGTTGGGGGAGGGTATGAGAAACCGATACAATAATACATGGATATGCAGGCCTGATTATCAATGGGTGAGCACCCACATGGGCCAGGTGCTTACAGTGGTGCTTTTCAGACTCTGATGTGCCTGTGCATCACCTGGGATCTGGTAAATTGCAGATCTGATTCAGTAGTTCTGGTGTGAGGTCTTGTGCTCTGCCCCTTGAAGCTCCAGGTCCAACTCCCTCTGATGGAACTGGAGGGTGTGGGGTGAGCAAGGTGAGGTCTCAGCCCCAGCAGTCCACGGATTCTGTTCCCACCTGGAGAGCTGCACTTTATCAGCCTCACTCCTCAAGCTTATTCTTGACCTCTATGGAGAGTTTTCACACAGTCCTCACGGACCCGCAGGTGGCCCTTAGGGAAGCTTTTTTCCATGCTTTGGGACTGTGGCCTTGACCTTCATATCTTTGCTTGGCTGGGCCAAGTGGTATCCGGACCATCACTGATGGCCAGGTCATTTTTTAACCTTTATCTGGCAAAATCCTCCACTTCAAATAAATGGAAACCTTAAAAATAAACTCATATAAAAATGAAGTGGATAAAGCAAATAAAATATATAAAGTCAGGTTGGTTTGCCAATAAATCAATAAAAACCTTGGTAAGACTTTGTGTGGATGGTCCAGCTTTCCCCCCTTTAATTTTTGCAAGGAGATTACATGCAATAGAGTCCCAACCTCAGCCTCAGACCCCATGCTCTGAGACCATTTCTGGGCCAAGGCGGGAAGGGCAGAAATAGGGATTTTTGTTTCGCTAGTGTCACAAAACTGGCTTGATTTTTAAAATTATGCTAAATTTTTCTGATTATGAAAACAATATGTACTTATTTAAAAGTGAAGCTGGGGGAATAAAAAAAGTAGAAAACAAGTCCCTCATGATTTCATTTTTGAAAGGCAATCATTTCAAATATTTTGATGTCTTGAAATGTTTTTTCTCTTTAAAATGATGTACATATAGACACATAACAATAGACGGCACCACACAGCTTGGGGGATCTTATTTCCCCCAACCAGGGACTGAACCCAGGCCGCAGCAGTGAAAACGCCGAGTCATAATCACTGGGCCACCAGGGAATTCCATAAAATAACAGACCAATAGCACTGATGAACATAGATGCAAAATCCTCAACAAAATACTAGCAATCCGAATCCAACAATACATTAAAAGGCTCATACACCATGATCGAGTGGGATTTATCCCAGGGATGTAATGATTTTTCAATATCTGCAAAAATCAATCAATGTGATAACACCTCAACAAATTTTAGGATAAAAACCATATGATCATCTCAATAGATGTGAACAAACCTTTTGACAAAATTCAACAACGATTTATGATAAAAACTCTCCAGAATGTGGGCATAGAGGGAACATACCTCAACATAACAAAGGCCATATATGACAAACACACAGCTAACATCATACTCAATAGGGAAAAGCTGAAAATATTTACTCTAAGATCAGGAACAAGACCAGGGTGTTCATTCTTGCCACTTTTATCCACCACAAAATTTCAGCAGCCATGGCTCACGGTTCCAGCCACTCCGCGGCATGTGGGATCCTCGCGGACCGGGACACGAACCCGTGTTCCCTGCATCGGCAGGCAGACTCTCAACCATTGCACCACCAGGGAAGACCCTAAACTTCCTCTTTTTACATAACTAGTATCTCCCATGAGAAGTACGTAGAAAGGTGACTGGGAGATGGACCAGGAGGGAAGGCAGGTACGAAGCCGGCCCTGTGTAGATTTTTGTGGGGGGAGGCTAAGCCAGTTTGCCAGGGGCCTGATGGGAGGCTGGTAACCAGCCTGAGATCTGGGTACTGGCCACACTGCTTCTTCTCTGTCTCCACCTCTGTTCTCAATGTGCGCAAGTTGTACCTTCAATTTCTTAGCAAAGTAGACCATCACATGGGCATTAAACACATGAGTGTTTTCTGTTTAGTCTGCGTGGCAACGCTTGAAGGTGGACACATTTGTTATTCCCATTTTATAGATGAGGAAATAGAGGCTACAACCTTATGAGTTATTGTGATGATTTTTTCCAAAACCTGCAATATACATAGGCGTGCATGTAAATTCTGGCACCATTTGTGATAATTATGATGAGACTTGATCTAAGGACTGGTGTTTTGGAGGGCTTTGGAGGGTCTCCCAACTCAGAATAGGAGAATCAAAAATGGCCTCTCAGAGGAAAGTGTCGGATGGAAAGGGCTTAGCTTCCAGGCATCGTTGTACGCTCCTTGGCTAGAATGTAAATTCCTTGTGGGGATGAGTGGGCCATTCACATCCTCTTCACATTCTTCACAGCTAGACACTCAAAGTAGGTGTGTTGACCATAATAGTACTACAATCTTCCAGAAGCCAAATCTGGGGCATTGCTAAACTCAGCAGTGACTTGTGTAAATTACAAACAGACAGTATCTCTAGGTATAGGTGTCAGGCACAAGGAAAAATCTCCCTCCCTCTTGGTGGAGGAAAATTTCCCACCTTAACCCCTGCTCTAGGATCTTTGGCTTTGGGCTTGGCTCCCACTTGCCCCTTGCTAGGTATCTTGTTTTTTGCACCCACGTCATACCACTGCCCATCCAGAGTCCTTGGTCATGAACTCCAGGTTCCTGTTGCCTGGTCCCTGAATACAGTGACCCCGTCTCTCTTATTCTTGGATCTCTGACATTGGGGAGGAGCAGCAAGTGGGGGTCCCATTGGCATGGAGGAGTAATGACCAGCACCAGATTCTTCCAAGAGTGGGTTATGATGTGGGCAACAGGAAAAACACTCTCTGAAGGCCCTAAGTGCCTGAAGCGGGTGGGAAAAGAGTGACTCTGAAGATAAGAAAGGCAAGTCGAGACACCCGGAGAAACCAGCTTCTGCTCCTTCCGGAGATGCCCAGGGCAGCCTTGCTTAACCGTGCCCCTTCCTGTACCGTAGAAATAATTTCAGGGAAAATAAACTTTATTTGTCCCTCATTATTGTTATGTGTCTAATATTATACATATAATTCCAGCACTCCTTCCTAATAGCGATTAGAATAAGCAATAAGAATCATTTCAGCTGCTTGACAATTAAGGTTCTAATGAGTGAAATGGAAGTCGTATGATGAGGATTTCGACAATTCGCTGGTTGGGAGCATAAGCGCTATTAAAAAAACAAATGAAGTCTTTAGCTAAATTATTCAAAACAAAACAAAAAAACTGGACAGGAGGGACAGATGCCAGAAATAGGCCATATTCTTCACATTAGAGGAAAAATATGCTGACAGAAATTCTAAAAAGGATATAGGAATCCACAGGAAATGCAGGAGTGGAAATGATCTGCCTCTTTCGCTCCTTCCTCTGTCTCTTTCTTTTAATTGAGATATAGTCTCCTATAGTGAAATGCACACATTTTACCAAGGTGTACAGCTCCATGAATATGTACACACATATACAGACCTGTGTAACCACCACTGAAATCAAGAATTAGAACTTTCCCATTATTCCAGAAAGTTCTGTCACGCCCCTTTCCAGATAATCGGCACCCGCAGAGGCACTGATCTGCCTTACGGTGATCTGCTTTCTATCACTGTAAGTTAGTTTGCCTGATCTAGGACTTCATCAAAATGGAACCACAGATTACTTAGTGTTTGGTATCTGGTTCCTTTCACTTAACATAAAGCCACGCTGTTGCCCCTATCAGCAGATCATCCCTTTTTATTGCTGAGAGTGATTCTGTGGTATGAATATACCACAGTTTGTTCATCCATTCTGTTGATAGACATTTGGATTATTTCCAGCTTTGGGCTATCATGAATGAATCTGCTTTGAGCATTCTTGTTGCATACACGTTTTTTGGACATCAGCACTCCCCCGCAGGAGTGGAATTCCTGGGTCACCGGGAGGGCTATGATTCGTTTCATTGCCATATGATTTTTTTTAGCTAGTTCTTTTCTTTTCTTTCTTTTTAAAAATCATCTTATAAATGTTAATTGTTCACTTCAGACTTTACCCACAGGCAAAAGTCACAAAATTTAGAGTAATTTCATATCGTTTTGATTTCCTCCTGATCAGTTCAAATCTCATTTTAACTAAGGAAAAACTGATGAATGCATCTGTCTTGCGTACATCACGTTTTTGCCGGTGTATCTCTGCTGAGAGCTCAATGTTAAAAAATAAAAGATGTTGGTTTACTCAGCAAATACTAACGGGAAGGCAGAAATAACCCAGGGATTGAGCAGAACCTGCTTTCTCCAAGGAGAGGAGCAGTCTTGCGGGAACCGCCCACCTCCCCGCTAAGGCCGCCGCCTCGGGCTGCCTTGCTGAGCGGCGCCACCTAGCGTCAGCCTGGCGCAGTGCCGGGCATGCTCAGCGCCTCCTTTCCTCCTGGTTTGTGAAAATCACCCAGCGTCCTGGCGACATATTTTGCCAAAAATCAGAGAGCTCTTTTCAGCCTCCTTGGCTTTAATCGTGCACAGTTCCCGACCCCTCTGGAAAGGGTCCCTGTTGAGCCCTTGGCCCCCAGTCCTCGCTGTACCTTTATTCAGCCTCTTCTCCTTGCAGCCCCAGGAGGCTCTGTCCCTCCCCCATCCTCCGAAAATCTCTGCTAAGGTGGTCTCATTTTAAAAGTCCTTCAGGGAAGCCAGGAAGGGAACTGAGACTCTCTTGGATTAGGTGTGCCTCGTGGTGAGGCGTTTTACATTTAATGTTCCAACAAATCTGTGGGGCAGCTATTAATATCCCATTTTATAAATGGAGAGAGTGGGATGTAGAGAGGTTAAGTACTTTTTTCCAGGTCACACAGCTGTTCTGGAAAGAACCATATCTCAAACTCATCACTGGCTTTTCCGCCCAGTACTATTATAGCACTTTTCGGTCCAGTGTTCCCCCTACTTTATTTATTCTCTCCTCCTCCTCCCCCTTTCACATCTTGTCCTGCTCTCCTGGGATGCTCATAAACTGCCACTCTTTCTCCTTCAGATGCCACATATCACGTGGTTGTAAGGAACTCTAGCTGGCCCTTACAGACCGTGGCCTAGTCCCCTAGCCCGCTGCCGTAGGTATCCCTGAGAGGCCCCGCCCAATCGCGGGCATGCGCAGATTTCCGCCAATCTCCCCTGTGACCCAGGGCTCTTTGCTTGTGAAAAAAAAAAACTTTCTGGGATTTGAGATGCTTTTTTAGTACTTCAACTCCATTCTCCCAGGAAGCGATGCTTGTGATGAAGCAAATAGAAAAAAACAACAATTAGAGCCGGAAGGATTCTTGAAATTCACTTTAGTTCTGGTGCTGCAGTAATAAGGGAGGAGGAGCACCAGAACTAAAGTGAATTTCAAGAATTCACTGATAACAGTCAGGATGGGTTACCTCATCCTCTGCTGCTCAGGGGCTATCCCTGTGTGAAGAGTGGCACACAGGGTGTCCACAGCGGGTGTACAATATATAACATGATTGGAGGAAGGTGTTGGTTTGGGGTTGGAGGGAGGGTAGCAAGATACACACAGACAAAAGAGAAATTTGGGGAAACAGTCACCTGTCCAAGGGGCCTTGAGAGTCAACAGGTGTGTCCTTGACCAATCAGTGTAGAGACACTCTATTATGGGTTCATTGGTGTCCCCTCAAATTCAACCCCCAGCACCTCAAAATATGACCTCATTTGGGGATAGGGTCCTTATAGGTGAAAATCAGGTCAAAAGGAGGTCATTAGGGTGGATCTTAATCCAATATGACTGGTGTCATAAAAAGAGGGAAGTTGCAGACCGACAGGTACTCAGGGAGAGCGTCGCGTGATGATGAAGGCAGAGATCAGGTGATGTTTCAACAAGCCACGATGCTAAAGGTGGCCAGCAAGCCACCAGAAGCCAGGAGAGAGGCCTGGAACAGACTGTCCCTCACAGCCCCCAGAAGGAACCAAGCCTGCCGACACCTTGATCTCAGACTTCCAGCTTCCGGAACCATAAGACAATATATTTCTGTTGTTTAAGTCCCCCAATCTGCAGTACTTTGTTCCCACAACCCTAGGAAATGAATACATACTCTACTGCATTCCAGGAGTTGATGAAGACAGCGACTAGCTCTTGTGTGGAGGACTTTGTGCTGGTCATTACACCCCTATGTCCGTGAGGAACCGTTATGCGTTTGCTAAAGATTGCAACACCTTTCCTCATAAATTGGAATTGTTCCCACCTGGAAATGACCCTGATGCCACTAATAGAAATGTTCATTTTTTTGTCTGCCAGACCATTCAGGTTGAAGAGAAATAATCTATATTTTCAGGGTCAGGACTAAGGAGAGGGAAGTGAGGCACCTGGGGCATAAAATTAAAGGAGGCTCTGCTCTCAAGTATTGACTCTGCACCTGCTCTGGGACTCTGCACCCCCATTAAACTATGCACCCTACATGCCTTCTTTGCCTTCCCCTAGTCCAGACCCTGTGCATTTGTACTTGGAGCCAGAGAAGATAATAGATATAAAGGGTGTCTAGAAACTGATATGTGATTGCCGGAACTGCGGTCACAAAACCTAAAATGATTATAGAAAATCTTCTGCACAATGTCTTCATTTCCCTGAGGTTTTTCCATTTGCATGGCTGTGCACAGCATTGCTGTCAGGATTTTCATATTTGGTGATTCTCAGATGACGGATTGGGGGGAATTCAGGCAGAATACATCAGCAAATGAGTTCTGATTTCATGAACTCAAACTGACTTTGTAATGATGCTAGGAGAGCAGGATGGGCTGTAGCCTCCCTCAGGGATGGCCAGAGTGGACAGAGCACTAAGGACAATTATCTTCCATATGGCAGGACCAAGCCAGATGACAGAACTTTTCTTTTAACTCTCAGTGAAATATCTACTCTCCTAGAAATTTCAGATGAGACACCTAACCCTGCACCTTTGAGCTGGGCTGAAGATTTAGTGCATAAAAACACAGGACACCCAGTAAAATTTGAGTTTTAGATAAGTAATGAATAATTTTTTTAGTATAAGTATGGGTCATACTTACACAAAATGTTGCATGGGTCATACTTACACAAAAACTATTTATTGTTTATCTGAGACAAATGTAACTGAGTATCCTGTATTTTACCTGCTAACTCTATCTGGATTATGTGTAAGGTACTGACCTGGACTGATTGCTGGTATTTTAAGTGCACACTATAGTATGATGAGGTATGAAGGGTTTCTGCTGGTAAAAGTTTTGGCCCCCTTCTCTTGGGATTTAAATTATTACAGGTCCAGAAAGTGGCCATTAATCTTGGTAGTCAAGTGCCTCTAATTGTTTAGGCAGGCATGTTTCACCTGGAAGAATTCAAACCAGGATTTTTAGACTACAGCAGAGCTACATTTGTTGGTTACATAAAGAAATGGGGGCGGAAGAACTGCCTGTTTGATTTGGAATTTAAATGTGGTCCGGCTTCAGAGACAAGTCTTTCATGATTTAGAGCTGTTTCCCTGAGGCTTTCTCCAAGGGTTAGTGTTCAGAAACTGTTTTTGAATGTAAATTAAACTTTCTTTAAAGTATAGTTTGTTCTTAATAATTGTCCAAGCAATGTGGCTAAGAAGAACATCCTCATGACAGCTGTGATTTGGACGATGTCTTTGGCAAGTCTGCAGGACAGAGGAAGCCAGGGTCCTCTTGTTGGGAGTGTTCCTAACTGTCCCTCTACCCACACATCCATCTCTCCATCCGTCTGCCAAACACCTGGTCTGGGCACATTGAGAAGAGAGAGAAAAACAATACAGTTTTATTCTTCAAGGGGCTCACAGTCTCTTAGAGAAGAGAGGCATGTCACTTGACCATTATAATAAATTGTGACTTTGCTGGGCACAGTGGATTATGGAAATACTCAGATGCAGGATTTGATTTAGGTACAGGACGGGAGAGCCAATTTTCAGGAGGAACTGATGCCTTAGTAAATCTGTAAGGATGATTAGGAGTTACTTAGCCAAGGGCTGTATCTGGAAGATTGCGACAGGACTCATTGGTCATTTTCTGGATAGAGACACTGGGGGAAGGTGGGCGGAAGACTTAAAGGTGACACCTACATTTCTGGCTTAGCACATGGCCAGAAGGTGAACACAGCTGGGGAATTAGGCTTGGACCTTCAGAGTAGTCACTTTTAGAAGAAGTGAGTAATTAGACCACGATGAATGTTGGGAAAACTTTAAAACGTTCATTCTCTGTGAGCTTGGGAGATTTCACATTAATCCACAAGAAAGGTCACCTCTACTTTCTGGTGACCAAGACACAGGAGTGCAGAATGACAGACTTTGGTGTTGATTATTTACATGCCCTGTATCACTCTTAAAGGTTTCCTTTTCTTTCATTTAAATCCATAGTAATAAAAGTAGAGCATATCAGGCTTCCCTGGTGGCGCAGTGGTTGAGGGTCCGCCTGCCGATGCAGGGGACACGGGTTCGTGCCCCGGTCTGGGAGGATCCCATGTGCCACGGAGCGGCTGGGCCCGTGAGCCATGGCTGCTGAGCCTGCGCGTCCAGAGCCTGTGCTCCGCAGAGGGAGAGGCCACAGCAGTGAGAGGCGCGCGTACTGCAAAAAAAGAAAAAAAAGTAGAGCATATCTACGCAATGGCAGGCTAAATAGAATAGATAGAGGAAAAGGAAGGCTGGCCATGTGGTCCTGCTCAGTGTAGAGGGTGCTGCTTTCAAAGAGCTGCCCAGAGAACTTGATGAATCAGTAAAACATGACATATTTGCCTTCAAAATTGGACTGCATCACTGAGTGGCACACTGCAGCAAAATGGGTGATACGGAGCTCCATAGATTGTATATTTGGGAAAAATGTACTAGATGAGCTACAGATTGTATTTTCCATGTCTTCATGACTCATGTTTTCAATTACTAATAGTTGGGGACAGTTACCACTGGAACAGATATCTTCCATAATTTTAAATACAAAATTAGTCACGTAGATTTCCTGGGACTTGATGTTTTATTAAGTCTCTCTGTCTCTCTTTTCAGAGGAGAGCTGTGTGCTGTGCACTCCTAAAAGATTTTTATTTTTTTATTTAATTATTTTTATTTTTTTTAAACATCTTTATTGGGGTATAATTGCTTTACAATGGTGTGTTAGTTTCTGCTTTATAACGAAGTGAATCAGTTATACATATACATATGTTCCCATATCTCTTCCCTCTTGCGTCTTCCTCCCTCCCACCCTCCTATCCCACCCCTCCAGGCGGTCACAAAGCATCGAGCTGATCTCCCTATGCTATGCGGCTGCTGAGATGTGCGTTAAAAGTGAAGTGGACTGGTTTCTGCTCAGAATTCAAACAAATGCTTTTTCTGGTCAAAAATGATGAAAGGATCTAAAAGACAACCCTTAGATCTTCATGATCAACTATAGAATGATACTTTTGTTCTACACCAGTGCAGCTTGAAGAATGTTTATTTGGCAATAGAAAAAAGGTCACCATTTTAAGGCAGTTCAGAAACCAAATGTTCCCATAATATGGCAGCTTTCTCACAAAGCAACCCTTGGCTTTGCTGCTTTGGAATCTGTGCTTTTGACAAGCTCAAGCTCTCTTAGATTTGTTAGTGTGTTAGTGTGTTAGTGTGTGTGTGTGTGTGTGTGTGTGTGTGTGCGTGCCTGTGTGTGTCAGGGGGAATCAGTGGTTGGAAGCCTGTTAATTGTAAATGCTGAGGTCTCCACAATAAGGAAACTATCTTTATCGCAAGGTGAGTTCTTTAAATAAGACAAGGAGGTGGTGGGGAAAGAATATCCAGGTGCGACATATGTAGAAACAGAACAGTGTGTGCAGAGAAACTTGAATCAGGTTGTAGTTTTTTTGACTACCCAATCCTTTCTTTTAAGCAGCATTTGTACAACCCCGCCTGAAACAGAAAATCTCTTTAATTAGCTCCTGCAGAATGTCTTTACTGCCACCTGTTGTTCAGGAAAATATTAGGGCTCCAAGGGGGCCCTGGGAGATGGTTTGAATGCCTGAGGTGCGTCTCCATTCTGCATTGCCATTCCAAATGCAACTCTTTGAGACACAGCCTATGGAGGTGATGTAAGCTGTACTCATCCAGAGCCAGCATAGACCTGGCAAGTGACATATTTTCTTGACACAGAACAAACTGCACACTTAGTTGCTAATCATTATTGATTAGCATCTTAAAAAGCTATGCTTTCCATTTCAACAGAAACAATGAAATGTATTTTAGAGATGGAAATCACCTCTCCAAACAATATTAAGGAAAAATAAAGGGAGTGGAAGGATTCCATGGTTAGGATTGTGTCCAACAGTGTCTTAGACTTTGGTATGCTAATTACAGATACGTGGGAAAAGTTGAAACTAATCACAGCAACAGGTCAAAGCCCCAGTCATCGCAAGTTAACCCAAGTGGCCCACTATAAACATTATATTTATTTTTGCTTCTCTTGGGTATAGTAAATGTGTCTGGTTTTGTCCATTAAAGCCTCAGATCAGGTTTATTTGCTCAACATCTGTTAGGATGAGGGTCTTACTCTATTTTTTTTTTTTTTTTTTTCGGTACACAGGCATCTCACTGTTGTGACCTCTCCCGTTGCGGAGCACAGGCTCCGGACGCGCAGGCTCAGCGGCCATGGCTTGTGGGCCTAGCCGCTCCGCGGCATGTGGGATCTTCCCGGACCGGGGCAAGAGCCGGTGTACCCTGCATCGGCAGGTGGACTCTCAACCACTGCGCCACCTGGGAAGCCCGGGTCTTACTCTTAATTGGTACCATCCGGAAAGGAGGATGAATGCTCAGAGAATCATCATAATGGATTGAAGGCCCAGGACTTTTACACTGCAAAATTATTGTTTTTGTTAAGCTAATATACATATATAATATATACAATATTATAAATATATAATATTATATATATGTGTGTATATGCAAATAAATACACATTTGTTAATGTGGGAGCCTACAATTTTACAACCCAACAATATAATTGGGAGATGAGAGTTGCATGATTTAAGGTGCCAGCAAGAGGCATGTGTGTGTGTGTGTATGTTTGTGTGTGTGTGTGTGTGTGTATGTATGTTTAGGGATGCTAAGTGTCTTCATTCTGGGCATTTTGCCTTTTCACAGCACCCTACTGCTTATTCTCCTTCTTCTTCTCCCCCCTCCTCTGGCTGTGGTTTCCATAGCTGCAGCAGGCGGGTCCTCCTCACTTGCACACAGATGCTATTCTGTACTCAAAGCCACAACACTACAGGCTTACTTTAAATGATTTAGTTTCTATCCTTTAGATCTCTCTTTATGTAATTTGAGAGCTCATTAATAAGTGCCATTTTGTGTGACTGAAAAATAGAAAAGGATTACTGGCATTAAACATAAAATCCAAGAACTGAGTTAGGAACACAATGCACTTTTTTTTCTCTTTATGTCAATTACAGTCTGGAGATGAATGGAAACCCAGCTATGCCACTGCTCGGCTCCCACCAAAACCTCTGCAGGAGGCAGTAATCTGAGTAGATTCTTTGGTTTGATTTCCAGATGCATCTTTGTTATGGCAGGGCTTCTTCTAGTATTCTAATTTTATTCCTTCTAATTCTTACCATCCTATTCTTTCCTGGGAGAGAGAGAGAGAGAGAGAGAGAGAGAGAGAGAGAGAGAGAGAGAGAGAGAGAGTGTGTGTGTGTGTGTGTGTGTGTGTGTTTTGGGGGTAAATTTTTGAGCACTGGCTTGGGGAAGTCATTCCACAGGGATGCCAGGGGTCCCACCCTTCAGAAGGTGCTCTGCAGCTGCCTGTGCTTCTGTTACCCCAGAGAGCTCTGGCTGAAACAGGAAGTCACCTGCCAAGCTCAGACTTCTCATACATTCAGGCAAAGGGAGTCAGGTAATACTGTGACAAAGGGCCATGGAGCTGGACTTGGAGGCGATAGTGCACCTGACAGCCTCACTGGGTGCGTCCTTCCTCACATTGCTGTTGGTCTCTGTACAGGATTTGGGAGAGTGGCAGGAAACTTCCCTCTGTTACTCACAGTCCTGTTTTCACAGACCGACCATGGCACAGGCATGGAGACAGGCTGTGTGTCCCTGTGGGAAAGGTTCGAAGAGCAAAGATGTGTATTTGATAAGAGGCTTCATATTTTATGTGGCTCCAGTATGTTTGGTAATATTCTTCCAGCCTTCAATTTTCTCCTTTTTATCTGATAGACACACGTGTCTTGGAATAGTCCATATTTTGTACCCATATCTTCTCATATTCATACATTGGATTGGACAATATATGCTTACAGGGTTAAGTTATTCCATTCTCCAGTGAGCCAATGATCAAATGGTTCTGACACCTCTGGAAGCTTCCAATGAT
Source organism: Neophocaena asiaeorientalis asiaeorientalis (assembly GCF_003031525.2). NCBI lineage: Eukaryota > Metazoa > Chordata > Mammalia > Artiodactyla > Phocoenidae > Neophocaena > Neophocaena asiaeorientalis. Next base: position 537,596 of record NW_020175700.1, on the reverse strand, counting down.
CCAAGGTCCAATACTATGACAACTTTTCAGGACTGCTTTCAGGAAGTAAAATCTGTGCAGGAGTTGAGGTAATTTCTTACCCTCTGGAGGCAGCCTCCAGCCATCCACATATCCCAGTTTGGAGGAAACCTTCCCAGACCTGCTTTTGGGAGCCAGCAGGTGTCCACCCAGGGGCTGCTTCTCACATGCATGGTCGTCTGAGAAAACTGGGCTCCGTGTCTGGGAGAAAACTCTGCAGACACTGAGCGTGGTGATGGGATTATTCTAGTTAAGGGGAGAGCAAAGAAGGGCTCCAGACCAGCAGACCCTAGACATTTTCTGAGGGTCCAGTGATAGCACTTCTAAAGGGAAACTGGACTTTCATAACACAAGATAGTTGCATTTCCTATAAGAATGCATTTCTTATAGACACACTTATTTCCAGAACAATGTAGAGTCATGGGGATGTGTTCTCAGAACACACAAATTGAAGAAGGTAGGGCTTAAATTTTTTAAAAAAAATACATCTTTTAGCCTAAAAAGATAGAGAAATCATTAATAAATGATTAACTTGTTTCTTAAGATGGTGCCACTTCTAATTTATTTTCCAAATTTATTTATTTTCAATTGTGTTTTTTTCAGCATTAGTGGTGGTACCACCCACGTAAGAGTTTGAATTTCAAGAGTATAGCATAAGAAGAAATTTAAATTTATGACTGTACTTAAAAATAAGAACTCAATATTCACTAAAATCATGAGCTATTCAGTTGACAGGTCACTGATGAATGATGGGAATTTTTGTTTATCTGTAATACTGCCATGTATCTTATCATTAACATGGTTTGAGATTCATTTGGTGTTTGAAACCTAAAATTACATGCGTTTTAGTTAAGTACAAAATTTTAGGGGGAGATTCATATTTCCAATTTTGGGTGAAATGTCATATTAATATTTCAAATGTGCACAGTGCAAATTTGCCTAAAACATAACTGCCCAATATTTTTGAGAGTGTAAATGTCTAAGTAGTTAGAAGTTAATGTTTTAATTCAGGTCTTAGTTGTGATGGTTTTTGGTTTGCATTTAAAAAAAATATTTTTATTATGGTCAATTACATAGAACGTAAAATTCACCATTTTAATCATTTTTAAGTGTATGATTCAGTGGCATTAAGTAACTCATATTGTGTGAAACCATCACCACCATTCATCTTCAGAACACTTTTCATCTTGCAAAACTGAAACTCTGTATATATTCAAGAGATTCTCCAATCCCCACTCCCACTGGCCCTGGCAACCACCATCCTACTTTCTGTCTCTGAACTTGATTACCCTAGGTACCTCTTGTGAGTTGAATCATACAATATTTGTCCTTTTGTGATTGGCTTATTTTGCATAGCTTAATGTCCACAAGATTCATGCATGTTGCAGTATGTGTCAGAATATCCTTCCTTTTTCAGGCTGAATAATATTGCATTGTATGTATAGACTACACTTTCTTTATCCATTCATCTGTCAGTTTCCAGCTTTTGGTGATTGTGAATAACATTGCTATGAACATGGATGTACAAGTATCCTTCTGAGTCACAGTTTTCAATTCTTTCGGGTATGTACCTGATTTGCATTTTTGTGCCCCTACAGTTTTTGTTCATGATGTTTACTCTGCTGCTTGGAATATTCTTCCTCCTATTCACCAACACTGCAATCCTATTCATGCTTCAAGGACTAGTTTTAAGATCTGCTCTTTGGAATACCTTCCTGGAAATTCTCAGCAGAAAGCGGGCTCCATACCGTGTTCCCATGACACTTTGTTCCTTTAGGATGGGCATAGATTAGAGGGATAATGAGTGGGGCACGATGAACTATGTGCACCATGTGGAGGTTGTTGATGCAATCTTCATTAGCAAAGACCAGGCCCTGTGCTCAGCGCCAGCCAGACACAGTGCTGGCTCCCAAGCTGTCCCTTTCCTGGAGGTATTCCCAGTCTCCTTGCGAAGATAGGACATGTTCATATAAAAGAAACACATGACAGATAGCATATCTTCCCTAGTGAACGTGATGTTAGCAGACCTTATAATTCTAGTCTGTGGTACCAGAAGTGTATTACCAGCATATTTAAATTTGACCAGATTTAACTGAAGCACCAGATTTACTGTGTGCCTTGCACTATGGGGAACACAGGTCTTAAAGCAGTTTGCAATGGACATGATCACAAATATGTTGAATGAAATACTTTACTTCCCATCCTGGTGTTGGAATCATTTATGGGCCATTAGAGGTGTTACACATGCTTTTGAATGAATGGACTAGTATTTGAAATCCTTTGGAGAAAGTCATATTTTTACTCCTTTTCTGCATAAATGATATTTTCTGGTATCTAATAGTGTAATATAGCCACAGCTTCATTTAACTGAAGCTCCTGGTTAACTGAAGATTTCAGTGTTGGCCTCTAAATAATTCCCCTTAGAGGAGGTTAAGTAGGGAAAGAAAGCTGAGGCATGGGGCAGAATGAGTCTCTTTATCAAAGGGGTGACCCCTGATACTTGTTCTAGCCTTTTTGGCCGGGGTTCTGTGCCGTCTCTTGATCTTCTGCCTTTTGTAGTTGAACCCCCTTGACAGATGACCCCTAACAGGCCCGCTGACAATTGTCAGCCACTTGTTAGATGGTCTCAAAAACACATCCACAGCTATTTTGCTGGTGGATGATGAAATAACAATAACCCCTAGAACTGTCCCCTCCTCCTACCACTCCTAGCTTTAATGATCTATGTATTTAAGATCAATCACACAAAAAATTGCTAAAATCACCAAGCTCTACTCACCAATAGCCATGGGTAGTTGTTCAACCTAAAGGGTGAATTTGTCTGACCCGCCATCTCCCCACAACTCTAACGTGTGGATATAATTTGGGGAAAAAACAATAGAAGGTAAGAACAGGCCAGTTGGACTTTGATTTTCATAGAATTACTTTTATTAACTCATATCAAAATGAATGATAAATTCTGATGATTGATGTTGATGGGACAAAGGGATTCAACTCAGTTTTGTTTTCAATCCAAAAGAATTTTATAGACTCTTTCCCATGTGCTCAGCAATGGACAATGGGGAAGAGTCAGGGGACTTCCTCTGTGCTTCCCGAACCAGTGAGGATTAATCTAAGGTCGTTAAATGAGAAAATTATGGCAACAACAACAGCAGCAGCCAGCATTTCTGGAGCCTTACTATGTGCTGGGCACTGTGTATACATTATCTTTTATCATCCTCAAAGAACTCTGAGGGAGATGCTAATTACTATTATTCCTGTTTCACAGATGAGGAGACAAGGCCCAGAGAGGTTGCTTCACTGGTCTATGCTTGCACAGCAGTGAAGTGGTAGAGCCAGGATCTGAACCCAGGCGATCAGCCTCCAGGGTCAATGCCATGAGCCACATCGCATTGCTGCTGCTTCTACTAATAGCGGCCAGTCCTAACCGGCTGCTGATTCCTCACTATGCTGGGAAGGAGATACCATTGTCACCTCCATTTTAGCGATGAGAAAAAGAATGCCCAGAGAGGTCTGTGATTGACCAAGTTCACACAGTCCATGGCAAGACCGAGATTTGAGTTCCTTAGCTTAGTTCTACAGGGACAGCTTGTACACACTGTGCTGTCTCCTTGTGGTAACAATAAAAACAACCATTGTCAGGTGTTCTAGATGAAGGGAAGAGAGTCTTGAAGACATCTGACATGATCTCCTCTTTCTCTGCTGATCAGTAAAGCAGGCACCCCGTGTGGTGGCCCGACCACAAGGCAAGTAAAACCTCAGTGTCCCTCACTTGCTGCAGCCCTTCCAAGAACCTGGGAGGGATCCTCCCAGTGTTTGTAAAATATGGAAAAGCAAATAAATTTTGTAAAGTGTGAAAAAGAATTTTGTGTTCTTTTTCTCAAAGAGTCCCCAACCTCTAATTGTATAAACCAGTGGTTCTCAAAGTGGGAACCCTCTCAAAGTGGGGACCAGGAACGCTCACATCACAAGGGAACTCGTAAGAAATGCACATTCTCAGCCCCACCCCAGATCTACTTGAAATAGAAGCTCTGGGAAGGGCCCAGAGTTTGGTGACTTACCAAGCCCCCAGGGAGACTTAGCAGCAAATCTGAGCATCAACACCCTCCCAGGCAAGGTCCCTTTAAAGCCCTGTGGCTAATTTTATACTAATAACTTTATACTGTCTTTCTTGAAGGGCACCCCAAATTGTATAAGCCTCAGAACCTCCGTCTGGATCCACCCCATCATCACAACTTTTAAATGTGCTCTTTTCCCCAGGACGGAGGCAGGGCTAGTTTCTGCCTGGGAGGCTTTGTGTTTTACACAAATTGTGTGATATTTCTAAAATGTTTTAACTTGACAAGAAACAGCGCGATGATATGGTTTACCAGAGAGAAAAATTTGTCTATATAGAAGGAACATCACCTCCTACGCTCAGCTCACCTGTTGCAGGGCAGCCCGGATTGCCCCAGGCTCACAGGCAGGCTGCAGCCCGACACCCTTTGAAGTTTAACCAGACCCAGAAACAGGACTCCTGGGAGCTTTGTGATGTCTGCATCCACCTGTCAGGCAAAAGAGGGTAGCATGAGTGCACAAGCTTCCCACCTCCACCGAGATGCCCAGGCTTCCAGATTGAAGGGCTCGGTCAGGCTCCTGCAGGTGCTGCCTCTTTCATGAAGGGCAGGAGGCAGGGACAGCAGGATTGCAGAACAGTGTCGCTGCTGCATCCTTGGGATGGGCCTTTCTCCTTGCACAGATGAGGTCCTGAAGTCCAGAAAGAGAAGTGAGGGGTTTAGGGACAAGAGGTGTTGATGGAACATGCACAACCGAAAGACTCCTACTGAGCTCCGTGGGTCTTCTCACTCTGTTCTGCTGCCTCTTGGTTAGTTCTCCACACTAATGCTTTTTAATTTATTCTTGAGGATCCATTGGCTCAGAACAGTGTGGCAAGAGTTACCTGCGATAATGTTCAGTGCAATACTTTAAAAATTTTTTTTATCATAGCGAAAAGTAAGAAATACCATGAAGATCCCAAATTAGCAGAGAGTTAGCTGCCTATATTTCAGGGACCCTTAATATATGTAATCACTAAAATAATATAATCATTAAAATGATCATAGGAAAAATTGCTAAATGACAAGGCATGTTAATGATTATCGGCTTTTAGCTGGTTTAGGAAAGAGTTTGCAATTTATTATGCCCAGATCAATCCTATTTTTGGAAATTCTGTATATAGAAAGAACAGTGGAAATGAATACTCCACAATGTTAACGGGGCTCTCTTATAAACGTGGTGGGGTAGTTAGTAATCATTTTCATTGTGTTTTTTCTTCCTTTGAAATAATATGCATTGGTAAATTTGACTTTGCAGTTATAGAAAAGAAATGCTACACTAGCAAATTGGATGGGAAGTACCATTTATTAGTATGGCATGGCCATTTTAATGTCACCATATTTAAGGGAGACTTTTCAGCATGTATCCATTGGGAAACTGAATATACAAACTGACTATGGCCAGATCATACATAAAAACAGAATTCTGATGACAACCTGCAGCAACCAGCCCAGAATGCCCCAAATGGCCAGGATTTGATCAATCACTGACACCTTTCTTAATTTATGCCTGTGCTTCCAACTTACAACCAATGAGAAAAAGCCAAATATGTTCCCATAACCAGTCACGTAGGATGACCCCTTCTAGTTAATCCAGCTTCCTCATCAGCTTCCTCCAATCAGGAAACACTATTGTTTTTTATTGAAGTATAGTTGATTTACAATGTTGTGCTTTTCTTCCTTTTAAATAAGTTCATTTGTATTTATTTTTAGATTCCACATATAAGTGATATCATATGATATTTGTCTTTGTCTGACTCAATGTTGTGTTAATTTCTGCTGTACAGCAAAGTGATTTAGTTATACACACACACACACACACACATATATATATATATAACATTTTTAACATATTATTTTCCATTATGGTTTATCACAGGATATTGAATATAGTTCCCTGTGCTATACAGTAGGACCTTGTTGTTTATCTATCCTGTATATAGTAGTTTGCATCTGCTAACTCTAAACTCCCAATTCATCCCTCCCCCACCCCCACCCCCCTTGGCAACCATAAGTCTGTCCTCTATGTCTGTGAGTCTGTTTCTGTTTTGTAGATAAGTTCTTTTGTGTCATATTCTAGATTCCACATATAAGTGATATCATATGGTGTTTATCTTTCTCTTTCTGACTTTCTCTTCCTGACTTTTGCTTAGTATGATAATCTCTAATTCCGTCCATGTTGCTGCACCTGGTGTTATTTTATTCTTTTTTATGGCAGAGTAGTAGTCCATTGTATAGATGTACCACATCTTCTTTATCCATTCATCTGTCAATGAACACTTACGTTGCTTCTGTATCTTGGCTATCATGAATAATGCTGCTATAAACATGTAGAGAAATCATGGCTTTCATTAACAGATCCATGGAATGTTAATATTCTCAAACTATTTGCTAAGTCTCACTACCTTGTCCCTCTGGCATTAAGTTCAGTTTATAGAAAAATTAACAAAAGTTTGACTAACAGGCAAATAAGCTAAAAACAAGACAACCTGCAAAAGTTTTGATCTTGAACAAGACCCTGTCAGCTGCCTTATGAATAGTCAAACTCGTGTTTTTTACTGTGTGAATGATCGTGAAATGGTTGGATAGATCAAACTTCGTTATTAATAAGGATAAGTTAGTATTTTAGGCAGTTTTCATCCGAGAGAAAGCTGGGGCTAACTTTGGAAACTTTGGAGAAGAAGAGTGCCGAACAATTTGGGAAAATGTGTTGAAATCATGTAGGAAGAACTGAGACACAGTGGGAATATGAACGATGGATTCTGGTTATCGAACGGGTTTCAGAAGACATCCATGGTGAAATACCCTGAAATGAATAAAAAGGGGATAATCTGATTCCTGTATTAATGGGCATGTGAAGGTGGGGGTGTGCTGGCAGGGAGAAAAGTCACAAATCCAAGCCATTAAAAAGAAACAATGCTTCTATTTTGATGTCAAACAATTGGCTGGTTTATCAAGAATCAGATAACTTACATCCCACACTGATTCAAATAGCTACTTTCTATATGATAGGACCATAGTACGTGTGTACACACCTGTGACTTCAGCTCATTGATCTGGAAATCAAGTGGGATTATATGAAATCAGAAAGCTTTTCCCAATTCAAGCTGACAAAATTTGCTGACTAGAATTTTTAGGTGAGTGGTTTTTTCATTATATGTGAACACTGCACACGTTTGCTATACACTTGAATACATGCTTATGAGTTCAGAATTAGGTGAAAACAGCCAAATGCGTAGGCGTATGGCATTCAAGAACAGCAGCAATTTATTTTGTTCTTCCACTGCATTTAAATGTATAGCAAAGTTGAATATCTTGAAGGAGTAATTAAGTCTTAAATCATTAATCAGTCAAGGACGAAGAAGCTGGCGATGTCCTCACAGAGCATGTGGCAGAGGGACCATTCTGTCCTTATAGTCCAGAATCAGAAAGGGTATGTTAGAAGGAGGGTCAGCTCCACAGGTAGGGGGTGTGGTGTCCTCAGAGTTTTATTGAAAGATCCACCTTACCTATGATAAGGTAATCACCTTACCCACCTTCTTTGGCAGCTATCTGTGCTTATTTTAGCAATAGTACTTTTTGCTTTTAGGGAGTAAGGCAATGATGGCAAACTTCTTCCATCTTTTGGGCCAGCTCTAATCTGTTGGAAGTGGCTGCTTGGAATCTGGTATTTAGATTTGTAAGACTGTGGGAACAAGTACAGGCCGGGGCTGTCATACAGGAACTGGGAAGAGTTGTCTTGGACCTGATTTCCTCTCAGAAGCCTGAGCGTAATGCTTACATTTTAGCTCTTACTTTCACAGTTTAACTGTCTTAATATCTACAGATGAGTAAGGTCTACACAGGCTAGGTGGATATTGGAAGAGAAGATTCCATTGCCGGACACTGTGAAGGTGAGGAAGACTGGTCCAGTTTGAGGTTCAGCAATGGAGAAGGTGAGGTGCCTGGCCAACTGTGGGGAGGTAGGAAAGCACCTGGAGGAAATAGCATAAGAGCAGAAGTGGGGAGAGTTCCTGGGAGGCAGGTGTGCAACAAAGAACACACCTGGCCATTCTTCTGCCAGCCCTGGTTCCATTACCTTTTCTAACAAATTCTCAGGCTTCCCTGAGAATTGCCCTGGAGGAGGGCAAACCTTTGCCTCATTCTTCCCACTCTGAAACTCTTTCCCAGTGTTCTCAATGCAGTCTGCCTAGATCTTTCTTTGTAGCTCTTAAAGAGGAACAAAGAAATATTTGGGTAATGAAAACTAGATGCAGGTGAGTGGGAGATGGCATGTTACAGATATCATTCTGGGAGCTACTAAAGGCAAAACTGTATGTATTGATTTTCAAGTAGAATTAGGTGGGGGAGATGGTCTTTCAAAGATGGCTAAAAAATGAACTTGTCCTTTCTAAGGTCTAATTAAGATCCTCTGTCAGAAACTATAATAAGAACTGCACATAATATCACTGGGGACAATGAAAACTGTTGGTCCCTTTTGAATTTAATAGGATGTCATGATTCAAAGAAATTACCTATTATTTTTTTTAAACCAAGGTTGGAAAATAAAAAAAAAAAAAGAAGCTCTTCTCATTAGACTACATCTGGGTGACCCTCCTGGTCTTATATCTGTAACATAGTTGGAGTAAAATTCATGGATCAATATGGGTTCTGAGATGGGAGGTTGGATTTCATGTTGATGAGATTCAGGTTCATTTCTGCTGTGGCATTATTAATGGATGTTACTTGCTGATCAACTCCCATATGATTTTTTAGTTTCCAATCTAGACAAGTTAATAAAAAAGAAAATCTGTAGAAAGATTTCTGGGCTAAAATGTTCCTTCATTTTCCCTTTTCCTCCCAATGAAGGAAAACTGGACCAACAAATGGTCCCTGGCTACATATGGATGCAATATGAGTACGCGAATGTTTGATGACAGAAAACAGAGTTGTAATCTATTCCAAATGGATCGTCATCTGGATACTTGAAATGCCATGTTGTAAACAGTGTTCCCTTGTCTTATAGGATGTTATGTAGGGTTGAATGCAGATGAAAGCCTAAATTTATATCATGAAACAAAGTATAAAATGAACATTAACCTCCTAAGTACTCTTTTTTTTCACTGTCAGATTCTGTTAACTGCCTGTCTTCTAATAGTAGTGCACCTAAAGATCTTTCTTTAATGCTTTGGCCATTTGATGACCCTCATCATTTCTCTCTCTTTCTTTCTCTCCCTCTCAAAAAAGTGGGTAAGAAAGTTAGAGCTCAAAGGAATTTTGGAATCCTTTAGTCCACACAACCTCACTTTATAAAACAGAAAAGTAAAACATAGGAAAGCTATGTCGTCACACAGCTCAGTAGGTAGTAGGTGATCCAGGAATTTAGTCTATGGACTCCTAGAATAGGATAATTTGGATGATGCTATATTGTTGCCTTTCAGTAAATACCTGTCTTATTCTGTAATGCTTCCCTTCCTAAGAAAGGACTGATTTTATCAGCTGTTCCTTATAACCAGAATAGGTATACAGAATTAACCATTTGATTATATAGACTTCATTCATTCAACATTCATTCAATCATTTAGATAATAATTATATTCCTTAACCTTTTATTGTAAAGATATACCACTCAGTGTAAAGAATATCAGCACTAAAGAAACATGAAAAGGAGTAAAATTCCCTTTTTGTCCACCACATCCCACTTCCCAGAGGTATTTGCTTATGCAAGCATACAGTATACCCTTTCCAATATTGTTAATGCAAAAAACATGTTTTAATACATAATATCGTATATATATGTAGGCACTTGTTAAAAATGTGAGCATGCAATACATATTTTTCTGCAAATTTCCTTTTTAACTCTTTCCACATAATAATATCATGGATACTTTTCTGTATCTTATTTATCTGATTTACTCCTGTTATGAGGGGCTGAGTGTATATATTTTATATATATTTTTGTGTATGTAGCAATCCAATTCATAGTTTGCATGGTATGGGTGTTTATTTTACCATTCCTCTGTCGATGAGCATTTTATATAGTCCCTGATTTTCATTGTTGAAAACAGTGCTACAATGAGTATCTCTTTTTGCACTTGTACCAACACATTTGTAGGATGCATTCCTACAAGGAGGATTTCTGGGTCCTTCATTTATATTTATTGAGTAACTACTTTGTGTAAAGTGCTGGAAAGGCTATAAAATAATAAGATTCAATCTTTGAAGGTAAAGAAGTGGTTCCTGCTCTCATGAAGCCTGTAGTTAAGGTAGTAAGAAATATATACAAACAACGATTTCAAATAGGAAATTGTTCAGTGCTCTTTAGAAAATGCAGAAGAACCGCCATGAGAAGATAAAAACACCTTGACTTCCTAACCCAGCCTGTGCAAAGTAATAATTACTTAGAGACGGGAGTTTCAGTGGAATGCATTGAAAATTTCCAAATAAATTTACTTGTGCCCATCAATATGAATGAGTTGAAACATGGGAATGCAGAAGGTGACTTGTTTATTGAAAGAAGTCTAGAGAGCATAATTCGTTTTGAACTTTTAGGAAATATCTCTATTTGTGAAGGGATAATATCTCTTGTGAAGATAATATCTCTATTATCTCTTAGATAATCTAAGAGTGAAAGAAATTTTATTTAAAAGATCTTTTCTCGATGTTTGATACAAACAAACATTTTTATTTTGGCTCAAGGCTAACTCGTTTTAGATTTCAGCTTCATATATGTGTGGGCTCAGCTACCTAGCCTTTTTTTTGAATCTAGACCATTTTGGTAAATCACATATTTGTCTTTAGTGTAGCAGAGGTTAAGAATGAGCACTTCTATTTTTTTCTTTTTTTAATTATAATCTCGATAATATTTTATTAGGGAAGCTTCTCTTCAAATTCAGGAGCCTTAGTTGAAGCATCATCCCCCTTCAGAATCTTACAATAGGATTCAGGTTTATGAGGAGTCTGAAGGGTAAGCTGGTATGAAGTGAGAGAGTGGCATGGACATATATACACTACCAAATGTAAAATAGATAGCTAGTGGGAAGCAGCCGCATAGTACAGGGAGATCAGCTCGGTGCTTTGTGACCACCTAGAGGGGTGGGATAGGGAGGGTGGGAGGAAGACTCAAGAGGAGGAGATATGGGGATATATGTATATGTATAACTGATTCACTTTGTTATATAGCAGAAACTAACAGAACACTGTAAAGCAATTATACTCCAATAAAGATGTTAAAAAAAGAAAAATCAAAATGTATTCAAGAATAAAAATATTCATGTGGACATGAAGGTTATAAGCCATATGATCCAACATCTTTATCCTTCAGGAGAGGAATTAGTGGGAAAAATGGGAATTCTTCTTATTTTGTATGGTGTTTGGCAAAAATTCCTTCAGTCAAATCTTAGCATCCCTTTTTCCTCCCTGTCTCTTCATGTTGTTGAAGTTACTTCACCCAATACATAATACAAGCTTAGCCCTGCTTGGAACACTCAGCAAGTTCAAACCACCCATCAACACACAGGGGAAACCAACAGGTTAGACGGGAAGGTCATTAAACATGGAAAGGACTGACACTATGGCAGAATAAGTGGCAATATTCAGAGGAAAAGTTTAGGGAACCTTAAGACATTTTGATCATCTGAAGCATTTCTCAATTCCTAGAAATAAGACACAACAACCAACTACGTCAACTGGCTTTGGAATCAGGTCCCGGTTCCTAGGGTTCCTACATGGCAAGGTAAAACCAGGAGGCAGAACAGAGATTTGCCTTCTAAGGGATGCAAAGGCATGTTTAAATGTTTCCTTTGGTCTCTGATGTCTTCATTAGGTGATCAGGAGGCCGCCCACTCCTGTCTGGCCCTGTTTCCATGACTTCTTCAGGAAGAACCATGGACTGACCCCATGCAAGGGTCCTTGCAGCCTATTCTGAGCGAGGCCCATGGAGGGCCCCAGAGCTGGCATTGCACTAGCAACAAACTGCAAGAAAAAAAATGTTGTATTTCACAGGCATTAGAACTGCAAACAAAGGACTGCTTGTAAAAGATCCAACCCTCACTTTTAAAAAGTCAGCTTGGGTAGTTTAAAGCCATGCTAGGTAGTTTTCAAGTTAAGAAAGAATTTTAATAGTGATGAACATTCCTGTAGAGAAACTCTCTGGAAATGGAACAGTTAACTTGCTTATTGGTTATCAGAAATATTTTTTAAAAATTTATTTTACTATTTTAACTAGATTTTAACTATCACAGTATAGTGAAACATACCCTAGCGGGTTTTTTTCTAATTGTGATTTCTTCGCTATTAGAAATAGTAAATGAATCTAGTTGGTGTGGCCATGGGTTAAGACACTGTGGGCTTGGAACCAAGTAGAACTGGGTTCTAATCCCACCTCTGCCACTCACCGGGTTTGAAGCCAGGTACAGATTTCTTCACCTTTCTGTGACTCAGTTTTCTCATCTGTAAAAAGAGATCCATACTACAAACTCTCATATAGGTTACTAGGAGTAAAACATGAGTTGATTTCTAAAATGTACTTAGGACAGTGCTCAAAAATTATTATCACAAATTATTGCTAGTAATAATTCATACTGTTTTGAATATCAGTCACATTAAATTATTATTTAGTACTAATTATGTCCTAGAATTAGGAGCCTTTAAACGAATAGGACTAATTATTGCGTTTGGTTTTAATAAACTCCACTTCATCCAGAACGTTTAGAAAATGAGACTTAATCCTCACTCGGGTCAATAGGTAGACACTATATACACCAATAGATCACCAATTTAAAAAGTCTTCTAATTTAATAGCTTAATTATTCAACATCTCTCTGATGATGCAGGAGGCATGCTACTGTGTGTTGGATAACTGTTCTAAACCCAATTTTGTTATCATCTATGAAGACAATTCTGCTATTTGAGACCTTGAATTTTAAAGAGACTGACACTAAGCCTGGCTCTTGGTAAGCACTTAATAAATACAAATTGCTTTTATTATCATCAATTTTGACTTACCCTGGCACATGAACCTTATAAGTGTCTATAAGCCAATTATCATGTGGATGCTTTGTCTACACATATCTAGCTTGAAGATGGGAACTGTGTCATCTGCACCCGGGAGATAATGGTTCCTGTTGAGCGTGAAGCATGTAGCATAGTATTTGGTGCATAGTAGGTTTTCTGGTAATTGAATTCCCTTCCTCCACCTGGAAGCAGTGTTGCTGACTCACTGGGCTTCTCCTCAATTAGAAAATGTGGTGATCTATATCCACCCTTAGTTTTATGCAGCACCAGGGCTTTCCTTCTACATTTAATCACTTCTAGTTAAGAAATCAGGATTCTCAGAAGTCAGGGGACAACACCAAGCATCAGGTGAGAAAAAGCTGCACCTACCCATGGCCTCATGGTGGTTGGGGACAGAAAATGCACGAAGATGAGGGCAATTGGCACTGCTAAGGGGCAGAGGAGGCTGCTGGGGCAGACTTAATTTTTTTATTGTAGCCCAGATTTATTGTGTCTGTTAAGTGGAAGGTAAGTTAATTGTTCATCATTGCACATTAACAAGAAAGTGTTGAGACAGAAGTCTCCTCATAGAATTGCTTCATCTTAGAGAAGGAGTTGGGTTAGTTCAACTTTCTATTGAGTATTATTCCAAATCATAGACAGAAAGGGGGTGGCTGAGAGTCCAGATTTAATACTTGGCATTAGTGAAGGCCTGCCAGAGAAATTAAGGTATGAAGGAAAGCCAGACCATGCCCAACAGAAGATGGGTACAGCAAAACAACCCCTGGCATGGACAGGAGAGGATGAGGAAATTACCAAACAGTACCTTCAGACTCTTAGTCTGCACTCAACCCGTTGGAGATGAATAAGTCGACGACTAGGGTTAGAACAGCTGAATCATTGTACGTATCCTACCCTGCACAGGTGGACCAGTATCCTTTCTCTCATCTCCCACCTTGTGAGGACTAATCCAAGCCATTGGAACGTTTAGCTTAACTCTGAAAACAGATGGGAAAGGGTATAAATGGATCAGGAGAATGAAAAAGGGGTGATGCAGAAGGAAGAGAGTAGGTGCAAGAAGAAAGCTTTCCTTTCCCAGTTATCAGCAAACAGTCCAGAACCTGATGGATTCTACTTTGAGTTTCCTTCCTTAATTCATTGGTTGCATTATCAATGGAAAGAAAGCACAACAGCACCTTATTTTCATGCTCTTTATGATTATTCGGAAACTACTACTTCCCATTTCCTGTTGTACACCCGGAGCCTTGTCTCTTTTGGTTTCTTTCCCCTTTGTGATCCCCCTTCTCTCTGCTGGATGGCCCTGCACACTACCACGCCTCGCCTCCCCTTGTCTGCTGCCTCTCCAGCCACATTCACCCCCTCTTGTCCCCAGAGGAAGAAGGCTGCTGCCACTGCGAAGTACAAGAGGACCACTTACTAGGTTTTTAATATTTTAGCTTCAAGAATGTGTGTCTCTGGCCTTGGTGAGAGTGGGAAAAGGCTTCGGAGATAGAGCAGAGAATGAGGATGGGGACAGGGACAGTTGCAGCAAGCCCAGCACAGTGCCAGCAGGAGGGAAATGTTAGCCTGCCTTTTCTAGAAGCTGTGGAGCATATGGAGAGCCCACAATTGTTGTCAGCAGCCCAGATCAGGGCTGTGCCATCCCAGCAGCTTCATTGTGGCTTTTTAAAGAAAGACTTTCAGTAAATTCCCTTATCTGTGGTTGTCAGAAGAAATGCCTCACATACTGGTCCTACGTAGTTTTCCATAGTCCTAAGTATATATCTATCATTATTAAAGGCTGCATCATACAACATTTTGAGAATGTACCATAAAATTTCCTAACAGAATCCTGATTTTTTTTCATCTTTTAAAACTGATTCTAAACAATGCTGTAGTGAACAAACATCCTTTTACATACATTTTTGTACACTTTTCTCACTACTCTGTTAGCAGTATAATTACTTGATCAAAAGATACATACATTTCTAAGACTTTTGATACATAATGACAAGCTGGTCCCTAGAAAATTTGTACCAATTAATATAGCCACCAGCTTTGTGACAGACCACAAAACTGAGATATAGTATCTCATTTACATGTGTATGTGTATGTATATTTATATTTTGCATGGGAAATATTCGGAAAGATAAACATCGCAATATTGAGAATGGATATTTCTGGGTACTAGGATTTTAGGGATTTTTTCTTTTTGGGGCGGGGTGAACTTGATATTATTTTCTACAATGAACATTGACTACTTGTATAATTAAAAACAATTTTATAGTTCTAAGACTGGATATCTATCAAAGAAGATAATATCCTAATTAATTCTAATTAACTGATTCCTATTTTTTTTCTTCCTTATAGACTGATGAACTGTTAGGGTTATAAGGGACCTTAAAGTTCACCTGGTCTAATTCCATCAATGTACTTGCGTGGAAATCGAGTCTCCAGGAGACAGCCTGAATTGCTTATGTTCACAGAGCTAGCCTGGAACAAAACCAGTGGTTAGACTCAAAGAACATTCTTGACTACTTGTTTTTTGAAACTTCTGTATATGCTTCCTCCTGCTACTGAAAAATGCTAATTTGCTTTTATTGATATTTACTTCATTTTATAGTTTAGAATTATTCTTACTAGCTAATGTTTAACTTACTAAAGCACTATATCAATATTTTTAGAGATCTAGAACAGAGTTTTTAGCTTTGCTCAAGAGAAGATGTAGATTCCATCTGATTTAATGTGTTCATGTAAAACATTGATAAGAGCTACAAGAAGAACATGAAGGAAGAATCAGAAGATAGACCACTGTATATTTACTGCTGGTGCTGTTTATTCTAGTTTTTGCCTTATTTTCTTTTTTACTTTCCCAGTATTTCCCTATTCTTTTTTGCCTGACATTAAAATTTTTTAAAAAGCTTCATATTGTTCATTTAGGGCATTTTAGACCATTTCAAATCTTCAGAATGCCTGAATAAGCTCTCTACAATTTAATGGGAATGGGGATGGGTTAAATCACTATTTTCTGGGAGGACAGATGTGTGAACAGGGAAACTCTGATTTCACCACTGACATCACTAGATACATGAAGTCTTCAAGCTGTTTAAAGAATTGATAGGGGGGACCTTGAAGATGGCGGAAGAGTAAGACGCGGAGATCTAAAAAAAAAAAAAAAAAAAAAAAAAAAAAAAAGAATTGATAGAGATGTTAAAAATTGGAGAAACACCAATACTGAATTCTGGAATACACAGAGTTGCTAAATATTTGGAAAGTCCATGCCCAAACCCGGCTCTGTTTTCATGCAAACAGTAAGAGTGACATTTGAGTCTATTGTATTTACTGTACTTCCGTTTGACCAGAAGATACAGCAGAGTCCTGGAAATACAAATCCTTCCTCTTAATGAGTTGTTTAGTTGGCCTATGAGAAGGCAGGCCACTGAACATGTTGACTTTAGTTCAATTCACTGGTGACTTCAGAGGAAAACTGACATTAGATGAGCAGGTTGGGTACGGTGACTGTCCAGACTTTTCCCAGCATGGCACATGCACTTTTCTTGGTAAGGGGACAGGTTGTAATTGCATGGCACTTGTCTCTACCTCTCTTTCTGTCTCTATATATGTATATATAGTTAAATAATAAACATATAATACATAATAAATATAATAGAAATAACAATAAAAAGTAATTAAAATAAATATGTATTTTATATATACCTATATATGTGTGTGTATATATATGTATATATATATATATATATTTAGAGACAGAAATAGATAGGGAGAGAGAGAGAGAGAGAGTTTTTCTCCCTAGAGAGAGCTACTTTTTGTATAGCAGCTTCCTGAAAAATCAGGGCAATGTAATATAATAAGAGGAAAATACTCAATGAAAGCCTTCCTTTCTTGTACCTGTTGGTTGGAAAACAATGCTACTTAGATTTAAAAAAAATAAACACCATTATTTTTTGGAGAAATAAGTAGGAGTTCTGCCAGATCCTTAGATCTGAAAGCCTCCCATGGCACTCCTCCCACCCCCCTCACTTTTGTTCATCGTGCTGTGCCTGATTGCATGTTATCACCTTCAGGAGAACAGCTGGGTCACCCTGAAAGGGTGTTAATCTCCCAGTGTCTTCCCTAACACCTTATTGACAGCTCAAATCAGGGTGACCTACTTTGGCTTTGGTGAATCCGACTTGTCAAAATTCCCTTTCGACTTTATATTCATTAAAAAAATGTGACCTCTGCAATTTCCTGAGCAAGGTATGAAATGATCAGTATTCTGAATGACCTAGCAGAGTTGTGCGGTAACCATCTCCCATCCCTGGGAGGCATTCTGCACGACTACAAACTCCTACGTACATAAATCTGCAAAGCCTGGGGTCTGTCTCCAGAAAAAAATGAACACACATCTAATGGGTTGTAGACAGCCCTCTACATTGCACTGAAAAACTGGGTGTTTTGCCCTGGAAGACTTTAGGGTCATTTACTGAGTTTTTTTAGCTGGAGTGGAATGAGTGCAGTCAGCTCCAGATTTCTCCATTGTTCTCCTTCCTGGCCTTCAGCCTTCCCTAGATTGGGCCTGCCCTGGGATCAGAACCAATCAATCCATCAGCAAACTCTGCCCATTTGATGAACCCCTGGTGTAAAGAACTATGCTGGGTTAGGAGGGATGTGTGTATGTGCATCACAGGGCTTTGCCCTTAATAATCACCCAGAGGGGAGCCAGCTATGCTGAGAACTAGACCATGAGTCAGTGTGTGATTAGCTAAGATTCTGGGTCAGGGGACTTGGCTGGACTCCTCAAGAGAGAGGCATATGACAAGGAATGTGATAAGGGAATGTCTGATAAGAGAAAAGCATTTGAAGTTGGCCTTGAAAGGCCAACCGTGGGATGAGAGCATTTTATAGAATGCAAAATCTTAATCCATGCTAGGGCAAGTAGATAGGTGACCAACTACCCTGGTTTGCTGGCACTGGGTGGGTTCCTGGGTTGTGGGATTTCAGTGCTAAAACCAGCCAAATCTCAGGAAAACTGGGACAAGTTGTTCACTCTACAAAAAAAACTGGAATAAAAAGGAAGGTTATGGCCAGACTGGGGAGTCATGGCACCAGTTCAGAGACAGGTGCTGTTGGTTTAAATAAAGGGGGAAAAAAGTCCCATGTGAAGCTTGCAATCTAGCTGATAAAATAAGGTTAGTAGGCACAGAACGATTTCAGCATTAAAAAGGAGCATTCAAGGCGGAGCAGGTTAGTGTTAATTTGTGCTTTGCACACAATTAGATTGTAGGCCAGGTGCTAATTGGGTAGCTAGAATGAATTACAGCAGAAGGGATGTTGAATAGCTAAGGAGAAGGTCTGTAGGGTTTAGCATTGGCCTTGAAGTAGGGGAAAGATGGAGGGTGGCATGATAAGGAGAGAGAACTTGAGTCAGGGCAGGGGTTTGAGGAAGATTCTAGTATGGGTGGAAAGTAACCCACTACCTATTAGAAGAGAAAATGTTCATGCTAAATAATAATGGGGAAACATGATCATATAGGGCCTGGAAGTCCAGATGGAAACTTGAGGCATTTAGAGGCCAGAATTTCCAGGAGGATGTTGTCCAGGTGACCGGGCCCATGAGGCTCTCAGAAAGAGACAGGGCTCCATAAGATACTCAGTCTGGGAAACATTACATGCTGCCTCCTCTGCATGGAAATTCACAATTAGCACCAACACACTCCAGTCTTGGCAAAGACCTACAATAATGAAATTGAGCAACCCGTCATTTCTAACACAAAAGGCCACAAAACTCCCTTTGTTTGAGGAGGGGGTCAAGTCAGGAAGACAGAAGATTTATTAATATTTTGTAGAAGTTTTCTTTGGAAAGCACTTTGGAATGCTTCACTATAGACATGAATGAGGAGTGATTTCTTTTCAAGGCAAAAGTGACATTAGGAATGCATTTTAGGAATCTTGCCTTAGCAGTGATTGCAAAAAAGATGAAAAGAGGTACCATGGGCAGCAAGAGTTACAGAGGGAGAGACAGACCTGAGTTCAAATTTGATGCTCACTTATGTCTTTGTGATAAGCCTTCCAGGTTTGCAAGGTTTGATTAAAATTTGGTTTTAAAGATCTTGGCACAAAGCCTAGCACATGGCAGGCTCTCACTCTATGGAAACTGTTGTCATTATTTTCACTTTATGGTAATAAGTTGGAACAGCATGGGCCAAGTAATCAAAGTTTGGCTCACCCATGGGGTTTGTTGACTTCCCTAGAGTTGCCCCTCCTTCCCTCTCCAGACAAATCCATCAAGTTCACAGTCACAGGGTGCCATCTCTACTGAATGGACTGTTAAAAGACTAAGCTAGCTCCCAGCAGAGGCAGAGCCCAGCAATATGCAGCCCATAGTCTCTCAGATGATAGAGCAGCAGTCCCAGTGAGGGGCCCGGCACACGCACCCCAGGAAAGAAGAGTCTGGCTGCATGTGACATGGAAGATGCTGGAGAGATGGGGAAGTGCCATATGCTTCTGGGTCCTTCTAGGGGAGGGGTGCAGGGGGGGAATAAACAACAGCAGAAGCCTGGTGCAAGGCTTGGGCTGGAACATCCACCTGCATCCCTCATGTACTCGCAGGCGTCTTTCTGGACATAGGCACTTGCTTTCATTCTTAATTTTGGAATCAAAGAGTGTTCTTAATTTTGGAGCAGAAGAATGGTAGTAAAACTTGGTCAGCCAAAACCCAAGTGAGGAGTGAGGGAAAGGAGAAGGAGACCCATCTGTCCATCTTCATCCAAACAAACTATGCTTCACTTTGAAATTGGTGTTGGGAAGCCACGCTGTGCTGAGGCCAGCCGTGCATACTGCCTGTTGCCTGCTGAGTCACTGTGCCTCTCTCAGATCCTGCAAAGTGCTCATAAGCACAGCTCCCTGGGGCCAGCCGCAGAATTGTACAAATGAAGTATTCAAGAGGTAGGAGGGCGCAGGCAGATTTGGGGAGCAGAGCAGAGTTGAAACTCTGTCTGTTCTCTTCTTGAGATATTTTATGAATCCTGCTGTTGTAGTTGAGTGAGTTGATCATTCAAATGGACAATTATGAGAGGGAAGGGGTGTTATGTAATAATTGCACAGGGACAACGAACTTACACTGAGTATCCCAGGCAAACCAGAGTACGTGGCCACTGTCGTGGTCTGAATTGTGTCCCCCCAAAAAATGTGTCTGTTGAAGGTCTAACCATCAGTGCCTGAGAATGTGAGTTTATTTGCAGATAGGGCTTTTAAAGAGGTGATTACGTTAAAATGAGGCCTTTAGAGTGGATCGTAACCCAATCTGACTGGTGTCTTTAAAAGAAGAGGAACTCTGGACACACAAAGAGACACCAGAGATGGGTACACACAGAGGAAGGGCCATGTACGGACACAGAAGGAAGGCGGCTGTCTGCACACCAAGAGAGAGGCCTAAGAAGAAACCAAATCTGTTGACACCTCAATCTTGGACTTTCAGCTACCAGAACTGTGAGAAAATATATTTCTGTTGTTTAAGCCCCCCACTCTGGTGTAATTTTTTACGGTAGCCCTAGAAGACGAATACAGCCACTGATTTTTTCCAACTTTCCTTATCTGTAAAAATCAAGAGAATCATGTCTACCACTCAGGGTTAAATTAGATAATATACATGAGGCTTAGTATAGGCACACATCAGAGATACATAAAATAAAACAAATTTTGTAATAGAGTGAGTCACACAAATTTTTTTGTTTCCCAGTGCATATAAAATTGATGTTTACACTAAACTGTAGTCTATTAAGTATGCAATAGCATTATGTCTAAAAAAAATGCATTAATTAATAGATAATTAATAGGTACATTTTTTGCTAAAAAATGCTAATCATCATCTGAGCCTTCAGCAAGTTGTAGTAGTAACATCAAAGATAACCAAACACAGGTCACCATAACAAATAAAAAAATAATGAAAAATTTGAAATACTGCAAGAATTACCAAAAGTATGACACAGAGACATGAAGTGAGCAAATGCTGTTGGAAAAATGGAACTGATAGACTTGTTCAATGCAGGGTTACCACAAACCTTCAATTTGTAAAAAATGCAATTTTTGCAAAGAGCAACAAAGCAAAGCTCAAGAAAATGAGGTGCGCCTCTACCTTGTTCTGTGCTTTAGTACAATGTATATACACCTTGACAGACATAAGCCTGCATAGGGCCATGTCCTGAAAGTTCTTGTTTTTACCAGTTCCAGACAATGCACTGGGATCTTAATTATAAAATCAGTAAATATCTATCAGTCCCACAGAGCCCTTGAAAATAATAGCCTGAAGGTTTTTCAGTTGGGAACTTTAGGATGAAGACAGAATGATCAGTTGAGAATGACTAAACCCAACCCACACTCTGGAGTGTGAATTAGAGACCTGATTTGTTATAATACCATTAACCTAAACATAATCCCACATCCCTGAACACTTAGTGATGTGCAGTGGCATTCTGATGGGCAGGCTTTTCAAGTAAAGGCTACAAGCGGATAGATAGCACTGTCTCTGGTTAGGGCTCATCTATATGACTCATCCTGTTGCATTGTCCACATTCTGTTGACCCTATTTTGGGGGTCTCCTGCAGTTCTTAACCTGCCTGCCTGTGAGTGTCCTTCCTTTCTTGTATCCTACCTCTGTGGATGTTTTCAGGTCCCATTGGCCATGGTTCCAAGTTCGTTCTGTGATTAGGCTTGGTGGATTCTTAAGGAGACCTGTCTCTTTCACATACTCTGCCAGTGGCTGAGCCTAGTTACCATGGGGGATACAGGGGATTTTCCCTCCATTTGGGCTGGGCTCCATGCAACTTTGTTCTCTCACCTGGGGGCTCTGGGCTCTGCCCCCTGAGGACCTGTGGCTCTTACTACTTGGAACTTACATGGGGCAAACACCAGAAGAGGCATCCTGGAATGTCCAGAATATCACCCTTCTGGCTAGATGGTCTCAAGAGGTTCTGTTGAACCATTGCATCCCAGTGTCGGGAAGAAGTTTCCACTGGGTGGTGCCCAAAGAACAGCAGGGCTCAGCACATGGTGGCTTTTTCTTCCAGCGGCTTTATTAGGAATTACTCTAGGGTTGTCACATTTTACTTCTGCTCTCAGGAATAAAGAAGGCCTTGCTCCTCGCATCAGATGTGTAAGGGAATCTTCAACATTCACAGAAACAGGGGCCAGCTTCAGACAGTCGTGACCAACCAATACTTCTTGAACCTTAACTCTCTGCCCAGGAGTCTTCAGGGGGCAGTGGGCCCAGTGAAGGGGCAGCAAGGACAAAGCCATGGCAAGCTGAGGCTAGAACGCCTGGCCCTGGGTTCTTCATGTTCCTCTTGCCCTGATTAGTTTTCTCCTCTGGGCTTCAGTTTTTCTTACTGGCTGAGTCTTTTCTGATCCTTTCTCACTAGAACATGCTGAAGTCAAAAGATATGGCCCTGCCCTACCAAAGGCTGATTCCTACTGAGAGACAGGCTTTCATAAAAGAACCAATGCCAACATACAGTCATCCAGGGCCTATTATTAGTCAGGAACTCATTCATTCATTTATTCACTCATTTATCCATTTATATATCATCTTTTTATGTTGTGCCAGGTAATGTTTCTAGGCATCTGGGATTCGTCAAGGAACCAAACAAGGTCTTTACCTTCATGGGAAGGATCAAGATACTACCATTCAGGAACAACAAAATACGATGTGTTAGAGTTGATCAGAGCTATAGAGGAAATAAAGCAAGGTATACTGAAAATAGATAACCAACAAGGACCTACTGTATGGCATAGGGAACTCTGCTCAATATTCTGTAATAACCTAAATGGGAAAATAATTTGAAAAAATACTACATACATGTATTTTACAACTGAATCATTTTGCTGTACACCTGAAACTAACACAACATTATTAATCAACTATACTCTAATATAAAATAGGGGCTTCCTTGGTGGAGCAGTGGTTAAGAATCCACCTGCCAATGCAGGAGACATGGGTTTGAGCCCTGGTACGGGAAGATCCCACATTCCGCGGAACAACTAAGCCCGTGCACCACAGCTACTGAGCCTGCGCTCTAGAACCTGCAAGCCACAACTACTGAGCCCGAGTGCCACAACTACTGAAGCCCGCGCGCCTAGAGCCCGTGCTCTGCAACAAGAGAAGTTACGCAATGAGAAGCTCGCGCACCGCAACGGAAGAGTAGCCCCCGCTCGCCGCAACTAAAGAAAGCCTGAGCGCTGCAATGAAGACCCAACGCAGCCAAAAATAAGTAAATAATTTCATTAAAAAAATAATAATAATAAAAAATAAAATAAAAATTAAAAAAATAAAGCAAAGTAAGGAGGTAAGACATGCCTGGGAGGAATGGGTGAATTGCAAATTTCTATGGGATAGTCTGTGAAGGGCCCTCTGGTTTGGGCAGAGAACTGATGGGATGATGGGGTGAGCCAGGTAGAGAGAAGGAGAAAGAGCCTTCTAAGTAGGGGAACCGTGAGGGCTGAACCTGTCATGTTGGGACCAATGTGGCACTCAGGGAAGCTGGCCAGAGGGAGCCGGCAGGTGTAAGTGGGAGGAAATAAGGCCAGGGGGGCAACAGTGGTGGGATTAGGCAGGACTTTGGGCACTAGGAGAACTTTGTCTGTCATTCTGTTAGATTTGAGTCAGAGATTTGGTCTTACGTTTGAAAAGGATCACTGACTTTTATGTAAACAACAGCTGTTGGAGAGAATGTACTAGAGTCAATCAAGGAGACCTGTTAATTAGAAGCTAACCAGGTGAGAGGGGATGATACCTGGATAGGCTTTTCTGAGTCTACCTGTGTGGTGTGAAATAGTTAAATGGATGCCTCTAAGCTGCTGGTCCTGGGAGATGTTCACCTGTGAAGGGTTGCACCACGTGGGACGGTGATCAACATAAACCCTCCAGGTTTCATCCAGAGTCTGCCATATACCAGGAACTTTCCATCCCGTATGCCCAAGTATCAGAGCAATATTTCAAGATAATATGACTGCTCCCAAATTATTAATAGAGAAACTGAGGCCCAAAGAAGTTAAGCCCCTGGTCCAAGGCTACACAGCACATACTTGGCAGAATCGGGCCTCTCTCCCAAAT
The DNA here is from genome assembly GCF_003031525.2 of Neophocaena asiaeorientalis asiaeorientalis. Lineage (NCBI taxonomy): Eukaryota > Metazoa > Chordata > Mammalia > Artiodactyla > Phocoenidae > Neophocaena > Neophocaena asiaeorientalis. The sequence goes on along the minus strand of NW_020175700.1, from coordinate 513,401 downwards.
CCATTTGCCTTCAGATCTGCTGTTTATTCACTCCATCTTAAAGCATTTTGCATATTCCTTTTTCATGTGGGATCCTTGAGATGTAGCACTTTTTTGGTACTTGAAAACTTTAACAGTTACAGAAAAGATTCCCAGAAGCCATATCTGCATCTCCTATAAGTTTCTGGCATATGACCGTCCCTTATCCCCATGTTCACCAGAAAATGTACTGAATCCCTGGTGAGAGACTGATTTGAAGCTCTGATAGCCTTCTAGAAGTCTAAAGCATACTTTTCTATTGGAAATGTCATGTGTGAATAACCTGATAAACACCTCACATTCTGATGTGGTGGGTATAAATGTAAAAAAGAAAAAGCAAATATTAATACATACAAAAGTTTTTAAATAAATTATTCTTTTAGTCTTGCCTTTTATTAGATCAAATTGTGGCTAATATGACACATTTTTCTATCAAATTTGAAATAAAATTCACACACATCAGCTAAATATTTTATTCCTCTAGAAAAATAAATTAACACCCTGATCATTTGAATGCAAGGAAAGTATACTTGATATCACATCATATTTCCCTCAGGCCAGGTCTCCCTCAGTCAAGTGAAACCAAGCAATGAAATGGTTATCTGGATAGTCAGAACAAAATCATTTTTACCCTCAATCATCTATGAAATTTAAGAGGAAGTATTTTGTTTTTGTTTGTTTATTTTTGTTTTGTGAATTACCCCTTCAGTTTTATCTGTTTTTAATATTAGTGTTAGGACCTGGGGCATCTGAGATTGTTCTGCTCTTAAGGTATTTTTGTAGTCAACAAACTTGATCCAGCTGAGCCCAAACTTTAGCTGGAGGCTGTGGGGTCTTTTGCAGAGCTCAGAAAAGGTTCATCTGAATGTCTGGAAAAATTTGACCTGAATTGTAATCTGAGTCACTGGGAAGGTCTGGTGGAGGCCTGGCGTCTCCCCGCCTCCCCAGCTGAACCTAAGCTGAACCGGGCCCAGGTGGCTGTGGTGACTTCGTGACCTCCCACATGTCTTTTGACTCAACCTTCAGCCCCAAACAACAGTCAGGAAAGAACAAAGGGCTGTTTTCTGGTAGAGCCCTGGTCCCTGACCTGAAAAGGGTGATATTTGTCAAGTGGATTTGGACAGGGCACCTGCAGGTGGGTGCAGGGTCAGGTGTAAGGGTGGATGGTTGCAGCTGGATCCCCAACACCTTAAAGAGAAGCATCCCCAAGATGAGACTCTTTTTCCCTCCCAGAAATGTTCTGCTGATGGGTTAGTGTAGAGCTTGGGCCTCCTGTAATTTTTCAGGTCTGCCCCACATTTTTGTGCTGCACCCACTGCCCACTCAGGTAGAGAGTTCCTGAACACCTTTAATGTCAGGCTGTGTTTGGGGGCATAGAAGAGGTAAAGTGGTGCCCCTTCTCTCTCTTCCTAAAAAGCATGATGTAGTCTTAATCATAAAATTGAAAAGCACAGTAATGTATTTCTCTTTTATGGGCTCTGTTTGACTCAAATACAAGGAAGTATCCTATAGGCTTGCATTCAGAGTATGGGCCCTGCTTGGAAGCTCTTAGGAAAGTGGTCCCCCTAGGACCTATTCAATCATGATCTGCATTTTTAACATGCTCCCCAGGGATCCTTTTAAAGTTCGAGAGGGACTGTGTCTGAGGACAGTGCTTCTGGTCTTGGAGGTGGCTGTGTGAACTTGGGCAAACTCTTTAACCTTCCTTGGCCTCAGTTTCCTCATCTGTACACTAGGGGACAAGAGAGGCTGGATGAGGGGAGGGATGCCCAACGCCTAGTCTGGTGTTTGGTGGGGAGCAGGGGTCCCTGGGCACCTGGGGATCTTCCTCCTGCGGGGTGGGTGCAGCACCTCCTGGGAGTCAGAACATAGAGTCAGTCAGCCCAGATCACATGGGAGCATGTGACTGCAGCCCTGGACAGACAGCTCAGCTTGGGAAATGCAGCCAGCCTGACTTGCTGGGAGCGGCAGGCTCTGCTGCGATGCCAACCACCTGCCAGGCTCAGCCCAGCCCCCCGCCACCAAGCGCACCGCATCCAAGTGCCAGTCAGCTGCAACCAACCCCAGTGGTCCCCCCACAACAGGTGTCTCATTAAACATCTCTCACCCTCCCAGGCTTAGCCACTGACAGGCCCCAAGCTCGCACTCAATCACCACTTAATCACAGCCAAACTCCATTAACAAGTCATACTAATTACCAACTTCCAACAGTGTCTCAAGTTTAGAGGCAAAATACCTTATTCTTTTTAGATAAAAACTGACTTGTGATCCTTCAGAAAGGCCCATAATTAGGTCCTTTTAAAATGGTAAGCTGAGACAAAGTGACAGTGGCATGGACATATATACATTACCAAATGTAAAATAGATAGCTAGTGGGAAGCAGCCGCATGGCACAGGGAGATCAGCTCGGTGCTTTGTGACCACCTAGAGGGGTGGGATAGGGAGGGTGGGAGGGAGATGCAAGAGGGAGGAGATATGGGGATATATGTATATGTAAGGCTGATTCACTTTGTTATAAAGCAGAAACTAACACACCATTGTAAAGCAATTATACTCCAATAAAGATGTTAAAAATAATAATAATAAAATAAAATGAGGATGAGGGGAGGAGGCAGGGGAAAGGCTGATAGACCCAGGACGGGTTCAGTACTGAAAGGGCACAATGCGAGGCTCTGTTTGTTTTAATATTGTGCCTGCTGGTGGCCCACAAGGGTCCAATTAGCTTGTTACAGCTGTTTGTATTGGTTTCATCCTGTTGTCTCGTCCTTCCTCCCCTTTTTTTCCTAGGAGGGATAAACTTGTAGCACAGATTGCAGGCCTGCAGGCATCCAAAGATCAACAGCTACTGTTCTGTGATCAAACCCCCTGTGAACCAAGAATACTCATTTGCAGAATTCCTAATGCATTGGATGAGGTGGGGACAGGGCTTGGCCTGTGCTTGATGCGGCTGTAATAGGATCTGGTGCCGTTTTGAAATGGCCAGAAGGTAGATACTCTGGGAATGAGAGCAATTTTGTAGACTGGCTTTTTGCCTTTTTCAATTTTATATTAGATAATAATAAAATTATTATTATTATTTGCCTTATCTTTTCCATCATAAGACACTCCATTTTACTATTTGAAAGGGATTTTGCTTTTCAGAAGAACTTACATACATAGAGATCATCCTTTGCTAGTCAAATATAACAAATACATTAAAATGAATTTCTTACTAATTTGGACAGGCTCATGGACTCAGCCTGTGGACAGTGGTCACTCTGGTGTCAAGGTCAGTGCAGCCAGCACTAGCAATAACAGGAGGAGTTAGGGCAAGCGGCAAACTACAATAAAATATGGCAGAAATTTGGATCATGACCTTTTGTCCTAATCTTCTTCTGTTGTCAAGTGAGGCACCATGTAGTTCAAACATTTGAATCAATTCTACCTTTAATTGAAGGCTTTGAAATTGAATCAAATCACATTTTGGAATCATGATTTCTGTGTTTCTTAATGGACACATGAAGGTAGTTTTAAGTGTTCTGATTTATATAGTGTTTTCAAAAAAATTCCTCTCTAAGAATTCTTGAAGTTTTTAAAGATGCAGCCAGCAAGTTTTTTCACCCTTTCATATCTTCAGTCATTCCAACTCGTTGATCAGATTTAATTTTTTTTAAAAATTTTATTGGAGCAGGGAATTTCCTGGCGGTCCAGTGGTTAGAACTCCATGCTTTCACTCACTGCCATAGGCTCATGTTCAATCCGTGGTCGGGAACGAAGATCCCACAAGTCCGCAGTGTGGCTGAAAAAAAAAAGAAAAGAAAAGGAAAAATGAGAGAATCATTTAGTAAATGCCTACATATTTAAAATTTTATTGCAGTATAGTTGATTTACAATTTTCTGTTAGTTTCAGGTGTATATCAAAGTAATTCAGTTATAAATATACATATATTCATTCTTTTTCAGATTCTTTTCCCATATAGGTTATTACAGAATACTGAGTAGAATTCCCTGTGCCATACAGTAGGTCCATGATCTATTTTATATATAGTAGTGTGTGTGTGTTAATCTGAAACTCCTAATTTATCACTCCTCCCCACATTTCCCCTTTGGTAATCATAGGTTTGCTTTCAAAATATGTGTGAGTCTGTTTCTGTTTTGTAAATAAGTTCATTTACATCATTTAAAAAAATTAGATTCCACATATGAGTGATATATGATATTTGTCTTTGTCTGACTTACTTCACTTAGTATGATAATCTCTAGGTCCACCCATGTTGCTGAAAATGGCATCATTTATATTCAATGCAATCCCTATCAAATTACTAATGGCATTTTTCACAGGTCTAGAACAAAGATTTAATTTCTATGGTAGGAGACACTACTTGCTGACACTCACTGGAGATGAAGATCTCGGTTTCTACGGGAGTTGTTGGGTATTTTGGGTGCTGCTACACATGTAACTATCACATGGCACAGGAGGAACATAGTCTTTAGAGGCAGACAGAACTTGATCCAGTTTACCATACTATCCCTGTGGCCTTTGGCAAATTATTTAACTTACCTGAGAGAAAGGCTCCTTGTCTGGAACACTGAAATGATATCTACTTCACAGTGCTGTGAATATGGAAAAGATAATGAACACTTGTAGCCACTGCCAAATCTGCAGTAGGTGCTCAGTAATACTCTTTGCCATTCCCTTCTTTACTTCAGCCAGAAGCCCCTTTCTTAGAAGCTTCCAGAGTGGGACAAACTTAGTAAGCAGCAGTGAATCATAAATCCAGCCAGTGAGCTGGAGGGAAGCTAAGTGCTGGGAGCTGGCAGCCTGGCATCATGGGTTACCAGACTTGGCAGCTACTGTTATGGCTTTAGCAGGGGTGATGGAGCAGCAGGAAGCCTAGTGGGAAGCATAGAAAACCTAGATTGGCAAAGTCCTGTTGAGACCAGATGCTTTGAAGATCTGAAAGGCAGTCGTCAGCCTGTACTCCTGCAGGGAGCTCTGAGTCTGGCCACCTCTTTGGACTCATCCTCACCTGTGTTTTCAGACACATGCACTTGAGGGTTTCTTTCTGAGAAATGCATCACTGAGTCGATGATAGAGGTCTATAGGAAAATAGATTTTCTCTAACAGATATTCACTCTAGAGGCATTTTTTTCAAAGAGAATGCTTTTTCTCCTTCTTCATAGAATCTCACGCAGATCAACAAAGCCTGATGTATCAACATTTAACAAGCTGTTTAAATGTTGCAGCTCTGAGGGCAACTGCTCAAAGCCTTTTTCTTTTCAAATTACCTGCATGTTCTTGTGTTGATGTTGACTCTAAGAAGCTGATTGGGACAATGGCATGATACGACCTCCCCTCATCATTAAAGATATCAGAACTGCAATAAGAAATACTGTACTTTTTGAAGGAATTAAAAAATGCTTACTCTTCATATCTCTATAAGCACATATGATTTTTCCAGTTATTTTTCAAAAAAATGACAAATTTGTCGGAGTACTGAGGGTTACATAACATTAAATTTATGTGCATTTTCATCTTCCATCCTGATGGCTTTCTCCCAGTCCTCTCAGACATTGAGCAGCTAGTACAGATTGCTCATGTGAGCTTAATTCAATATTTATTATATATTTAGTTTAATATAAGCCCAAATAAATGATATATTGTCTAGTAAGTCATAATTTTAGGTTTTTATGCTAACAGGCAACAAAAGGATCTTAACTCCAGATACCTCTTGGTGGTAGGAAAGCATTCTCACGCCCATAAGCTCATTGCTGAATTTGTTATTTTGCGGCAACTTGTAAGCTAAACCCTGGTACAGAAATAGCAGACACAATGTAGGGTAGAGGAACCACTGGGTTGGATGGCAGAACTAAAAAGTGTTCTGCATGTTACCAGTCCTGAGACATTGATTAAGCTCACTGAGTCTTGCTTTCCCCATATGTGAAATGAGTGTTGATGTTATTCCTTCAATGGTATAATCCATGAATAGAACTAGACAAAATATAGCAAATATTTGGGTAATGCACAAGGCAGAAAGACACTTCTAGGGTATTTCAATGTTGCTATGTGAGAAAGGGACAGGGAAAGAGAGAGAGACAGGGACCATAGCTTATGATCTCCAGGCTGTCTCCACTTTCCAAAGCAGGGTAAAAATATAAGATGATACGAAAATATTTGTGATTTTTTATTTGTGACAAAGTTACCAGAACATTAATACTACTGTGGTTTGTGGCATACATTCATAATGGAAGGAAATGCTAAGGTTTAATTAGAGGTTAATGAAAACTAAGATGAAATTTTACTACAGGATGCTTGGTTTTGCTTGTGCAGCGCCTTTTACACTAGAGTTTGCAGACCCCAAAGTGGTCCTTAGATGTAATTGAGAGGGTCTAAGAACTTGAAGGGGAGAAATTTTTTCTATGTAGTAGAAAAGTCAAACTTTAGATTATGAATTAGCTGAATAAAAAGGGGGAAATCAGACTTCAGTTTCTCCTAAAATGGAGTAACAGGGAAGAGTTTCTTCCCTTCTACCTGGAACAATGAAAAATGAATGGATAACTATATGTAAAATTATTTTGAAGACACTGGATATTAGACAATGAAGGACAGTTATCACTGAGAGGCCAGAAACCAATATGGACAGCCTCATAATTTTCTCACCTTATTGCTTTAGGAGAGTAGCTAAGCCATGGGACAAGGAGGGAGAAATTAGGGCAAAGTTTGCTGACCCTGAACTGAGAAGATGTAGCTGAGTGTCCTAGGAGACCAAAGTGACAAGGGTTTGCAGGACAGAGCACCAGAGAGGAGAGAGCACCAGAGAATCTAGAATATCTGCAGATTCAAGTTTCCTTGGAGCATTCGACAGAACACTGATAAGCACATGTGTATGGGAAAACTACCTGGTCCCAGGGAGAAACAAACAAACAAAACATCTGAAAAGACTAGAAAATCATGACTGGTGTTCACACAGGGCTGGGGATATTGCCTATTCCCATTATTTGGTTGGAAAAGCCCATAAATCACAGGACATTGGGTAGAAAACTCAGGAAGTTCCTGCATTAGTAATGGGGAATAATTGGCCTTAGACTGAGCAATGTGCAAAACCTGCATAATATATCATAAAGGCAAGACCAGAAAGGATGAAACTATTTCCAGGTAATTTAACTAAATCTCAGATCAAAGTTCAGAATATCTGTGGGATATCAAAAATATCCAGCACTCAACAAGGTAAAACTCAAAGTCCATCATCCAAAGAAAGTTTACTAGGCATGCAAAGAAGCAGGAAAACAGAATTTGTAATGAGGAAAGTAATCAGTCAGAAATGACCTAGAACTGGCACAGAATTAGCAGAGAAAAACATTGAAATAGTTACTATGACTTTATTTCATGTGTTCAAAATGTTAAGTAGGTACAGAAAGAATGTAAAGAAGACCCAAGTCAAAATTCTAAAGATAAAAATTACAAGGTTTAAGAAGAAGCATATTGGGTAGGATTAATGACAGATGATATATTGAAGAAAAGATTAGTGAATTTGAAACACAGTAATGGAAACTATCTAAAATAAAAATAGAAATTCTTTTTCAAAAAATTAACAGAGCCTTAATTAGCTGTGGGACTACTTCAGCCAGTCTAATATATGTGTCAATGGACTCCCTGAAGAAGGATGAGGGGACACAAAAATACTTGAATAAGTAATAGACAACTATGTTCTAGATTTGATAAAAACTATAAAGAAGCTCAGTAAATCCACAAGATATAAGAAGAAGAACACTACAACAAGGCACACCATAATCAAGTTTCTCAAAACCCATGATAAACAGAAATCTTAAAATCAACCAGAGAAAAAAGATACCTATGTACAGAGGAACAAGGATGTGGATGGCACCAGATTCCTTGTTAGAAACAATGTGAGTGAGAAGATAGTGGAGCAGAACATTGAAAGAACTGAAAGAAAAAACTGTCAACCTAAAGTTCCATGTATACTGAATATACCTTTAAAAAATAAAGGCAAAACAAAGATTTTTTTTCAGATGTACTAAAGCAAAAAGAAGTAATCACCAGCATTTCTGCCCTACAAGAAAGCTAAAAGAAATTCTTCTGACAGAAGGAAAGCTTAGCACTTGGAAATATGGGTCTACAGAAAATATGAAGAGCATCAAAATGATACTAAATGGGTAAATATATTATACAAGACATTTTCTTACTATTTAAATCACTTTAAAAGTTAATTGACAAGTTAAGCAAAAATAATAATTTACTGTAGGGTTTGGAACAAGGAGAATAATGTTTGACAAACCAATGTCATCAGCTTCTATCTTAAGAAAATGGAAAACTATGTGCAAATTAAACCCAAAGTAATAAGAATAAAGGATTTAATAAATATCAAAGTGGAAATCAGTGAAATGGAAAAGAGTAATACTTTTGAGTTAGTCACTGAGATAAAATCTGATTCTTTGGGAAGATCAATAAAATTGATAAATCTCTAGCCAAACTGGTCAGAAAAAAATCAAGACACAAATTACTAATATCAAGAATTATGCTGGTGACATCACAACAGATTCTACAGATATTAAAAGCATGTGAATACAACATCATGAGCAGTTTCATGATAGTAAATCAGACAACTTAGATAAAGTGGAAAACTTCCTTTAAAGTCATAAACTAACAATGATCACTCAAGAATAGCTCTATATCTACTAAAGAAATGTAGTTTATAATATAAATTTTTATCTTCTCAAAAGAGAATTACTGGCCAGGTGATTTCACTAGTAAATTTTACCAAGCACTTAAGAAAAAGAAGCCAAGAAACAATTCTTTACAAGCTCTAAAAGAAAACTGAAGAGGAGGAAATATTTTTCAACTAATTCTTTTAGGTTAGCACTACACTGTTACAAAAGTCACATAAAGATATTACAAAACAACAACAACAACAAAAAAATCCCATAAACCAATATACCTCATGGAAATATATGGACGAATTCTAAAAAAAATTTAATCAAGTCAAATACAAAAACGTATAAAAAGGATAATACACAGGATAAAGTAGGGTTTATCTGGGAATACAGAGTTGTTTAAATATTGCAAAATATCAATGAATATCACTCATTATGTTATCAAAATAAATAAGAAAAACTTTATGATCATCTCAATAAATTAAATAAAACATTTTGAAAAAAAATCCAACATCCATTCTTCATAAGAACTCTCAGCAAATTAAGAATAGAGGGGAACTTCCTAAACCTGATAATGGACATCCACTAAAAACCTCTGGCTAACATTATTCTTATATTTAAAGACTAAATGTTTCCCCTCTAAGATTAGGAATAAGAAACGCATATTAAGATCAATATACAGAATATAATTGTATTCCTATATACTAGCAACAAACAAATGGAAATTGAGATCATAAAGAAACTCCATGCTGGAGGCCTACTCCAATGACAAGTGGGTCCATAGCAGACGTGCACCACTGGGCCTCAAAGCCAGCCATGCTGGGGGCCTGCCCTGCCCAACAGTTTGACCTCATCTGTCATGTGCAACTGGGCCTCACAACCAGCTGTGCTGGGACATGCCCTGCCTGTCAATACACCTGTAGGAACTGTGTGAGGTGGGGGCCTTGAGCCAGCTAAGCCAAGGTTCAGCCTCACATAACAGTGTGCCTACAGCAGTTGGCTCCACAAAACAGAAAGGCACATGCAACCCACATAGGGAACACTCCTGAAGCATCTGGCTCTGTTGGCCAGAGGGAAGCATGCTGTGCCCCATATGACATCTTCTACATAGGACCACTTCTCTAAGATCAAGAGACATAAGTGACCTACCTAATAAAAGAAATAAACACAGACAATTAGGCAAAACAAAGAGAGAGAGGAATATAATCCAAATGAAAGAATAAGACAAAACCTCAGAAAAAGAACTAAACAAAGTGGAGATAAACAACTACCTGATAAAGAGTTCAAGATGATTGTCATAAAGATGCTCATGGAACTTAGGAGATGAGTGAATGAACACTGTGAATTTCAATAAAGAGTTAGAAAATATAAAAAAGAACCAATCAGTGCTGACGAATACAATAGATGAAATGAAAAATACATTAGAGGGAATCAAATGTAGATTAGATTATATAGAAGAATGGATCAACAATCTGGAAGACAGAATTGTGGAAATCACCCAAGCTGAACAGAAAAAAAAAATGAGAAAAATGAAGATAGTTTAAAGAACATCTTGGATAATATCAAGCATACTAACCCTCACATTATAGGGTTCTCAGAAGGAGAAGAGAGAGAGAAAGGGCAGATAGCTTATTTGAAGAAATAATAATTAAAAACTTGCCTAACCTGGGGAAGGATACAGGCATCCAGGTCCAGGAGGTACAGAGAATTTTAAGCAAGATTAACCCAAAGAAGTCCTCAATAGACACATAATAATTAAAACACCAAAAAGTAAAGAGAGAATCTTAAAAGCAGCAAGAGAAAAGAAACTAATTACATACAAGGGAACTCCCATAAGACTATCAGCTGACTTTTCAGCAGAAATACTGCAGACCAGAAGGGATTTGCCTGATATAGTCAAAGTGCTGAAAGGAAAACACCTATAAACAAGAATACTCTACCTGGTAAGGTTATGGTTCAGAATTTAAGAAGAATTCAAGAGTTTCACAAACAAGCAAAATCTAAAGGAGCTTATCACCACTAAATTGACCTAACAAGAAATGTTAAAGGGAGGTAGGATTAAGATGGAGGAGTAGTAAGACTCTGATCCCACTTCCCCCCACAAACACATCAAAACTATAACAACATAGAGTATTTCTCTCTGAGAATCACCGAAGACTAGCAGAATGGCTCTTCCACAATCAAAGTTATAAAGAAAGAATGACACAGAGTCTGGCAGGAGGGGAGGAGACATGATCTAATTTGGACTCATACCCCAGGCAGATGACCCAGAAAAGAAGAAGGATTTCACAGGTTCAGGGATCTTCTCAAGGAGTGAGGGGTTTGAGCCCTACATTGGGCAACCTCAGCCGTGGAGTTGGGCACCAGGAAAATGAGCTGGTCTGAAAACCAGTGGGGCTTACCAGAGTTCTGTAGGCAACTGAGACTCTGCTCTTGAAGAGCACATGCACAGACTTGCTGGCTCCAACCCCAAGACAGAGGCAACTAACTGAAAACTGCCAGGTGCTCTGTCTGGCCTCCCAGTCTGCACCAGGCTCTGGTTCCAGCCCCACTCCCCACCAAGGTGGTGATCACACTGAATCTTGGGTGAAGCCAAGGCTTGCATCAGGCTCCTGCTTCAGTTCCTTGGGCCCTTGTCCTACCCTCAGAGCTGCAAATCCAGCTAGTTAGACCTTGGCTTTGCCCCGAGAGTCTGGTGACTGCCATTACATGAAGGAGAAGCCCCAGCTTGCACCTAACTCTGGCTGTAGTCAATCTGGCTCCAGCCTTACGCCCAACCAAGGGAGTACCTGACAGTACACCCCAGGAGAAGATGCAGCCCCTGCTCACTTTAGATCCAGCTCTCCCACCAAAGCCTCCAGGCACACACAGAATGCATAGGGATGCTCCCACACAGGACACACCATCAAGACCAGGATATATGACTGTTTCACCTAATTTCATAGGGACAAAAAAGTCAAACAAAATGAGAAGACAGAAGAATATGTACCAAATGGAAGAACAAGATAAAGCTCCAGGAAAAAACTCCTAATGAAATGGAGATAAGTTATTTACCTTGTAAATAGTTCAAAGCAATAGTCATAAAAATGCTCACTGAAATTGGGAAAAGAAGAGAACACAGTGAGCACATCAATGAAGAACTAGAAAATATAAAAAGTAATCAATCAGAGCTGAAGAATATAATAACTGAAATGAAAAATACACTAGAAGGAATTAACAGCAGATTAGGTGGTACAGAACAACACATAAGTGGCCTGGAAGGCAAAATAGTAAAAATCACTGAATAAGAACAACATAATAAATAAAAGAATTTTAAAATGAGGGTAGTTCAGGGGACCTCTGGGACAACATCAAGTGTACTAACATTCCTATAAACGTGCCCCAGAAGGAGAACAGAGAGAGAAAAGGACAGAAAACGTATTTGATAAAATCATGGCTGAAAATTTCTCTAACATGAAGTAGGAAACAGATACACAGGTTCAGGAAACACAAAAAGCCCCAAATAAGATGAACCCAAAGACACCCACACCAAGATATATGATAAATAAAATGGCGAAAGTTAAAAATAAAGAGAGAATTTAAAAGGCAGCAAGAGAAAAACAAAAATTCATATACAAGGGGACCTCATGAGGCTATCAGCTGAAATTTCAGTAGAAACTTTGCAATCCAGAAGGGAGTGGCATGATATATTTGAAGTACTGAAAAGAAAAAACCTACAACGAGGGATACTCGACCCAGCAACATTATTATTCAGAATTGAAAGAAAGATAAAGAATTTTAAAGACAAGCAAAAATTAAAAGAGTTCATTACCACTACACTGGCTTTACAAGAAATGTTAAAGGAATTTCTCCAAGCAAAAATGATAAGGCTATGACAAGAAATAAGAAAATACATGAAGGAAAGAATCTCACTGAAGGTAAAGGTAAATATATAGTAAAGATATTGTATCAACCACTTAAGCTACTACAAAGGTTAAAAGACAAAAATTGTAAAATCAACTATAACTACAATAAACAGTAAAGGGATACATATAAAGATGTAAAATATGACACTGAAACATAAACTGTAGGGAGAGGGATAAAAAATGTAGAGTTTTTAGAATGTGTTTGAATTTAACTATCAGTTTAAAGCAAGCACCTGTTAAGAGAATGAAAAGACAAGTCACAAACTGGGAAAATTATTTGCAAAGCATATATCTGATAAAGGACTTGTATCCAGAATACATAAAGAACTTTAAAAATTCAATATAAAAACAAATAAATCAATAAAAATAAATGGACTGGGACTTCCCTCGTGGTCCAGTGGTTAAGACTCCACACTCCCAATGCAGGGGGCCTGGGTTCAATCCCTGGTCAGAGAAATACATCCCACATGCCACAACTAAGAGCCCTCATGCCACAACTAAGCCTCAGCACAGACAATAAATTAATTAATTAAACAAAATAAATGGACCAAAAATTTGAGTAGATACTTCAGAACGATATATGGATGGCAAATAAGCACATGAAAGTTGCTCAACATCATCAGTCCTTAGAAAATGTAAATTAAAAACACATTGATCTACTATTACACAACTAATAAGATGGCAAAAGTTGAAACCAATCATACCAAATGTGGGTGGGAATTCGAGCAACTAGAACTCTTATATATTGGTCGCAATCTAAGATGAAGCAGCCACTTTAGAAAACAGTGTGGCAGTTTCTTGTGGGAGGTGGGATGAGAGGTAGCAGGAAGAAAATGTGTGGAGGTTAGGGGAAGGGGAGAAAAAGGGGTTACAAAAGGGAGCAAGAAAACTTTTGGAGGCAACAGATCTGTTCATTATCTTGATTGTAGTGATTTTTTCACGTGTATACATATATCACAACCTACCAAGGCTGTGGCTTTTCTAGGGTAGAGGGTCTTGTATGCCATGCTTGGGATCTGGAACTTGATCCTATTAGATGGTAGGATGAAAGAATGTTCAACAGGGAGGTGACATGGTGGTACTGACTTTTTAGATGAAATGCTTTTATGGTCATGAGGTAGTACTTGAAGGAGACAAGGCAGAGAAGCCAAGGTGGGCCTGGGCTAGGGTAGCCATAGTAACCATAGAAAGGAGGAAAGGGTTTGGAGACATGGCAGAAACGCTTTAGGAGTGATGTGCCAAGGAGATTTCCAAGGTTTCAGTGAAGAAGATGGTGGTTGATTGTATTTGTCTTCGGTCTATGTGCATTCATGGTGGTAATGAAGGGGCCAGTAGTAGGGTGATGGCAAAACTGTCAGATATTTGTCATTCCTGATTCAAGAAGTCCTCAGGATTGGGGGAACAGCAGTGAGGGAGAGGAAGAAATTGGGCAGATTTTCTCTTCCCCTCCCACTTCTCCTTCCCTTCCTTCTCCTTTTCCCTCTGGCTCTGAGCAGGGCCCAACATGTTTAGTAGGTACTAACTGGGCTGCAAGGAAATCCAGGTGCTTCTGGAACTGGAAATAATTGTGAAAGATGATTACTGAGTCATTGGTCTTGAACTCCTGGGCATATTTTGTTTCTGTACATGAGCCATGCCCTCTGGGGTTAGGATACTGCCTTCTGCTGATAACAGCACAGGGACACTGATGAGCATCCACTCTCATGGACACATGGGTCCTCCAGAGCCCTTTGAATTCTTCCCATTGTTTGCATTTTGTTCTTCCTGCCACTCAGTTTCTTGGGTGGATAATAATCTTGCCAACATCCAGCCTAAATGACTTTGTTTGAAGAACTTTGTATTTCCATGATGGGCTGAAACCTAAAGGTACTTAGTAGCTCAGTGGAAGATGAAAGGTGCTGAATTTTAATCAAGGGATTTTTTTCTTTCATTTTCCACATCACCAGATATAGTCCTCCTTCTGCCTTTCGTTTTATCAGATATTTACAGCAACAAGTGGCACTTAAACTAGTGTACAGTGTCACTCAGTCTGATTGGAAATGTACAGCATGGGAGCCTCCAGTGTTCCTTGGCTCCAGATGTCATTCGCAGAATGGTTAAGCTAAGAGATTGACTCTAGCATGCAAAAGGTGTGGATGCAGGCTTGAAAATATCGAACTGGGTGATTCTTCTGGGAGACTGGCTTTGAATGGCAGGGGGGAGGTGGCCCACAGCTCTTATGAAAGATACCAGCACAACTACTGAGCTTTTCTCCAGAGGTTTAGACACAGTACTAGGTGCCAACACGCACTTCATTTCCATTCACAAGCATTTCTTGTTAAGTGAAAACATTTACTGAAGGAAGTAGAATTCCCACATTTCAAGTATCAAAATATGCTGATACTTCTCTCATCCTGAAAAAACCAACAACCCAAGTCAATTTTTCTTGACCCATTTACCCAGCTAACTACCACTCTTTTTCTCTGCCCCACTTAGACCAAATTTCTCAAAATAGTTGTCTGTATGCTCTGTCACTAACCTCTTGCCTCCTCTACTTCCTTATAGGATAGACTCTTATCAAGGTCAAGGGCAACCTCCTTTGGCCAGTTCTCAGTCCTCATCTCAGGTGACCATGATCAGCGTTTGATATGCTCTCCTCACTTGTCTTCTAAGGTGCCCAACATTTCCTTGGCTTTCCTTCTGGCTCATGAGCTACTTTTCTTCAGTCTACTCTAATGGTTCTTCTTCTTTTCTCTAAACTCTTGCTTTTGCTTGTACCAAACTCAGTCCTTTGTCCTCTTCTTTATCTAAACTCTGCTTATGGTCAGAATTTCATTTTATGGCCTTTTATACTATCTACATGCATGTGATGGGCAAATTTACATCTCCATCCTAGACCACATTCCTGAATTCCAGGCCTTTATCTTATGCTGCACCCTGGACCACTTACATCTCCCTTCAAGAAAGAGCTACCCTTTAACCTGAAGGAGTACAGTTGGCTGTAAGCCTCCAGCTTCTGCCCTTTCAAGATCTGCTGCCTTATTTGAGCTGAAGCCATGCTCTCCAGAGCCAGTCCCCAGCCAATGACTAAAGACAGTAAGGTTATGTAGGCCTGGCCATTTCTGCCCAACGCGGAAATTCTCTAACTGGCAAACAACTCCAGAGCACTCGGCTGGCTTGGCCAAGACTTGTCAGATCTGCCTTGTAATCTGTACCTCTCCTTGCTAAATCCTGCTTCTTCCCTCTTTAATTATAGCAAGTGTTGCTTCCAATAAACTTTGTGGACTCCCAACTCTGTCTCACTGTCTGCATCCTGGAGAACCCCACCTGAAAATAGCCAACTACCTACAACAGATTTACTAGTTTGTCTGTTAGACACTGAAACGTAATATGTCAAAAATCAAACTCCTGTTCTGCCTCACTTAACCTGCTCCATAGCAACCTTTTTTTTTTTTTGCAGTACGCGGTCCTCTCACCGTTGTGGACTCTCCCATTGCGGAGCACAGGCTCCTGATGCGCAGGCCCAGCGGCCATGGCTCACAGGCCCAGCCGCTCCGTGGCATGTGGGATCTTCCCGGACCGGGGCACGAACCCGTGTCCCCTGCATCAGCAGGCGGACTCCCAACCACTGCGCCACCAGGGAAGCCCCCGGGAAGCCCCCATGGCAACCTTCTTTATCTCAGGGGATAGCAAGTTTATCCTCCAGAAACTCAGCCAAGAACCTTCATTCTTTCTCTCATGATCCACCTCTAATCCATCAGAATGTCTTTGATGTGCTGGATCAAAACATATCCAGACTGTGTACATTTCTCCCTGTCCACTGCCTGGACCTTGGATTATGGCAGTACCCACTAACAGGACTCCCTACTTCTTCCCTTGCCCCTGTAGTTGACTCAGCCTGAATATCCTTTGAAACCGTCTTAGGTCAGTTACCCTAAAGCAGACTACAAGATAACAATTCAGGAACAATTTGGTTATTTAAGGAAAAGCTCCCCAGAGAAACAAATAAGGGAATGAAGAGAGGGTAAGGAAGGGTGTGATTGTGACAAAGTTTTAGCCACAGCCTGATCCAGAGCAGGGGTGCTCTGGAATTCATTTGTCCCCTAGAGTTTGTCTATCTTGAAGGAAAGGTACTGAGCACTAATTAATTACAGGTTCCAGCTACCCAGAGAGATATAAATCCTCAGGCACTTCTTTTCCTCTGTCCTGGAGTCAAGGCCTCAGTTGTCCAAGGACAATTCTCCAGAGAAAAACCAGAGGTGAGTTTGTGAGAAGAAAAAACACTCAGAAGTCACGGGAGGGGTGCACCAGAGGGGCCAAAGAATTGGATAAAGCTATATATGTTTGCTATAAAAACATAAATCAGATTATTTCGCCTATTTGATCATAACCTGCAAAGGTTCCCTATTTCCCATCTAACAAGCTTAAGTCTTTTCATTGGCCTGTTAAGTTCTGACATGCTCTGTACCTCACTCATACTACCTGTCTCCTCTCATCCACTGCTACTTTGCTACTCTTCCTCCCTCATTTCCCTCTGGCCACACTGGGCTCCCACTACATTTCTAACTCTCCAGGCACTTCCTCACCACAGGACCTCTGAACTGGTTGTTCCCTCCCCTGGAATGCTCTTTCTCTAGATAACTGCATTATTATGTCTTCTACTGCTCATATAAATCTTTGTCCAAAGGACACTTCCTCAATGAGGTGAGATTTCCTCAATTTCTTGAGTCCCTTAATTAAACCTGTAATCTATCTTCACTGTGATCCACTGCTTTTTTTTTAATTGAAGTATAGTAGATTTATAATGTTAGTTTCACGTGTATAGCAAAGTGATCAAGTTATATATATATGTGTATATATACACACAAATATATTCTTTTTCAGATTCTTTTCCCTTATAAGTTATTACAAAATACTGAGTATAGTTACCTGTGCTATGCAGTAGATCCTTGCTGGTTATCTATTTTATATATAATATTGTGTATATGTTTATCCCAACCTCCTAATTTGTCCCTCCCCCACTTCCCCTTTGGTAGCCATGTTTGTTTTCTATGTCTGTGGGTCTATTTCTGCTTTGTAAATAAGTTAATTTGTATCATTTGTATCTTTGTTTTAGATTCCACATATAAGCAATACCATATGATATTTGTCTTTGACTTATTTCACTTAGTATGATGATAGCTAGGTCCATCCATGTTGCTGCGAATGGCATTATTTCATTTTTTTTATGACTGAGTAACATTACATTGTATATATATATACCACACCTCTATCCATTCCTCTGTCAGTGGACATTTAGGTTGCTTCCGTGTCTTGGCTGTTGTGAATAGTGCTGCAATGAACGTTAGGGCCCATGTATCTTTTCAAATTATAGTTTTCTCTGGATGTATGCCTAGGAGTGGGACTGAAGAATGTGATCCATTGTTTTTCTGATCCCTCTCACTCATCTATTTTTTCCGTAGAATTTACCATCTTATAATACACTATAATAACGTAGTTGTTTATTATGTTTATGGTGTCTCTTCTATGCCATGTCAGCTCCAGGATGTCTGTTTTATTCACTGATGCAGACCAAGAACCTATAATGGTACCTTACATGTAATAGGTTTCTCAATAAATAATGATTGGATCGACACTAAAAAGTCGAATAAGGATTGATACTCCCTGCTGGACATCCTAACAGCTGCTACTTAAAGTGGTAAATGTTTTTAAACTGCTGTATTTCACTACTTTGTGAACTAAGGCACACACTACACCAAGGGTGATTTCTTAAGGATGCTTCTTCATGATGCTTAGTTCTGGAGGAATGAGTTAGGACCTTGGATGAATAAAGCAAATGTCCTAGGAAAAAAGAGGTTCACCATTTTATCCTAAAGGCCAGTGATATGCTGATGCAAGCTGCCTGAGGGTGGAGACATGTGCTTTTTCCTCTGTATATTCAGCTCTTTTCTTCCCTGTATACTTATATGCATTGAGTAAGTATTCAATAATTACATGTTGAATGAGTGAATGAACGAATGTATCACCTGTTTGTCTTTTCTTCTCTTATAACTTTCTTTTGTCCAAGTGGGAAGAGGTTCATTTGACCAGTGAGACCAGCTCTGACCCAGGTCCAAGTGTCAGTCTTGCACCTGAGGGTAATTTCACTGCTGGTTAGTCTTGGTGTGGTTCTGCTCTGGTTGTGTGCTAGGAGCTGTGCTCTTTGCAGTCAAAGCCCTGGTCTTAGAACAAAGCTTCTCCGTGAGTTTCTGGACACTGCTGTTATATCCTCTGCTTCTGTCCTTTGCCTGCATAATACCTTCAAGAATAATGTTGGCTCTTATTTTTTCAAACTGAGCCCCCTTCTTTTTCCTACTATCCAACACACACACACACACACACACACACACGCACACGCACACACACACACACACATGCACACACACATCCCAGGACCTCCTCTGAGGACAGAACACAGACGGCTGCTGATGGACTTCCTTCTCGCTTGCTTTATGGTGCCTCCCAGCCTGGTCTCTCCCATATGACCTATCTCTGGACTTTAAATCCTGTGATGATTGTTTGCCTGGAATGTGACTTGTTTCTGGAAATTTTAGTTTTTTGTTCTGTATCTGGCTGGATGTTCCCTTATTACCAGCTTCTAAAGCTCATACCCCCAACATCTATCCCTATGTTACTTACAAAGCAGATACATTTTTAGGTTTTAATTTGGTCTACCTTGTCCTATTATAATTAACCTTTCTCACCTGGCCAGGCAACCAGAAAGCCTGGCCAGACTTACTTTCTGGCTTACACAGAAAGTAAGCCATACGTTAATTAGAGAAACCCAGATGTAACTTAAAAATCCAGTCTCAAATTTGTGCAGACCCAATGACTAGATAGAAACAGCTTTACCTGTATTAAAGTATCATTGGGATGACTTGGTTCTGCCTCTGAAGCTCCTTCCATTTGGTCAACATGAAAATCTCTAGACGCACCATTCACTTTCTGCTTTAGAGTTTGACAGACTTGAGTGGTTGTAATGAACACAATCAGGAATTCTGGAGCTCACATTCCCCTTTGATCAGGATTTCCTGTGACAGTCCCCTGTGTGCTGCATCAGGAGATTCCACATCTATTTCAAGACTGCAGTCAGTTTGTGAGACCCCCCCACCCACCGCCCGCTTCAAAGCACATACAAATGAGGACACCTGCCGTCTGCATTTCAGGAAAATGGATGATAAGGAAGAAAGATGCTGTTTAAGCTAAGGATTTGCAATTTCATCAAATTGCTTTGAAATGAGTATTTTGCATTTTTAAAAGGCTCTATTAACAATAGAACCACTGAAATATCCCCATAGTGAAGAAGGTGGGCTAGACTGGCTCGTGTCTAGGTTATAAATACAGCTATTATTAAGTTCAGATTTAATAAAGCTAACATTTCTCTTTTGGTTCCTATTTCATCATGAGGCAAGGAAAAAACTAGAGTCATGGGGTATTTGTATAGGTAAGACCCTAAGAGGTCACTATTCAGGAGTCTTCAAACTATGCACATGGAGTCCCAGAATTCTCACTGTTACTTCCAGGGGTAGGACAGGGTAAGGTACAGACTGTTGAAGTTCGGGACAAAGTTGTTAAATGGCCAAGGCTTTGGGTCAACAGGTCCACTTTTCCTGGTGTAAATATTAGTGTTGTTATTTCTTTTGAATAAGAAGACTATTTTAAATAAACTTTATTTTTAGAGTATTCTACGTTTATAGAAAAATTGTTTAGAAAGTACAAAGAGTTCCCTTAAACCCTCTTACCACCCACAGACGATTTCTCCTATTATTGACAGCTTGCATTAATGTGGTACATTTGTTACAATTGATGACTCAATATCGATACATTATTATTATTATTTACTTAGAATAAAACTAACCAAAAATAAAATGAACACCTATGAGATTACATTTATTTATTTATTTTTGGATACATTATTATTAACTAAATTCCTAGTTTACATTGGATTCACTCTTTGTGTTGTACATTCTGTGGGTTTTGAAGAATGTGTAATGATGTATATCCATCATTACAGTTTCATACAGGATAGTTTCACTGTCCTAATAAAACCCCTGTGCTCCACCTATTCATCCCTCCCCAAAAACCCTGGCAACCACTGACCTTCTTACTATCTCTATAAGCTTGTCTTTTCCAGAATGTCATATATTTGGAATCATACAGTATGTAACCTTTACAGGCTGGCTTCTTTTACTTAGAAACATATATTTAAGGTTCCTCCATGACTTTTGGTCACTCGATAATTAATTTTATTTTATTGCTGAATAATACTCAATTGAATGGATATACCAATTTGTTTATTGATTCATTCAATAAGGAAGGACTTCTTGATTGATTACAGTTTTTGGTAATTTTGAAGAAAGCTGCTATTAACATTCATGTGCAGAGATGTGTGTGTGTGTCTGTGTGTGGATATAAGTTTTCAGCTCATTTAGGTAAATATCTAGGAGTGAAATAACTGGATCACATGGTAAGTCTATATTTATTTTTGCAGGAAACTGCCAAACTGACTTCCAAACTGACTGTACCATTTTACATTCCCATCTGCAATGAATGAGAGTTCCTGTTACTCCACATCCTCACAAGCATTTGACATTGCTGGTGTTTGGGATTTTAGCCCTTCTAGCAGGTGTGTGGTACCATGCCGCTGTTGTTTTAATGTGAAATCCCCTAATGGCATCTGTATATCTTCTTTAGTGAGGTGTCTGTTCAGATCATTTACTCATTTTTTAAACTACATTGTCCATTTTCTCATTGTTGAGTTTTAAGTGTTTAATCAGTTTGAGCTACTAATTTAGAATAAGAAAACTAAGATTTTACCTTCATATGTATTTTGCTTTATAGATTCCTCCTCCAACACTCTTACTTTCTTTGTGTAGATCTGAGTTTATGACCTATATCATTTTACTTCTCTATGAAGAACTTCTTTTAACATTCTTGCAAGGAGTATCTACTGACAGCCAATTCCCTCAATTTTTGTTCTTATGAGAAAGACTTTATTTCTTTTTCATGTTTGAAGGATAATTTCCCTGGATTCTTAATTCTGTTTTTGGTTTTTTAAAAAATTCAACATTTTATTTCACTCCATTCTTTTTGTGTGTTCACAGTTTCTGAAGAAAACTGTGATGTAATTCTTGTCCTTGTTAATCTACAAGTAAGGTAATTTTTTCTTCTGGCTTCTTTCTAGATTCTCTTTGATTTTCTCCAGTTTGAATATGATATGCTGAGGTTTAGAATTTTTCTTCTTTATTCTGCTTAGTGTTCTCTGAGCTTCCTTATCTGTGGTTTGTTGTGTAGCATTAATTTTATAAAAATCTCAGATATTATTTCAAATATTTCTTCAGTTTCTTTCTTCTGTTTTTTATTATTATTATGTGTGCCAGCAAATTAGATGACCTAGGTGAAATGGAAATATTTCTAGAAAGACAAAAATTACCTAAATTGACTCAAGTATAAATAGAAAATTTCAACAGACTTATAACAAGTAAAGAGTTTCAATAAGTAATCAAAAACAATCCAACAAAGAAAAGTACAAGACCAGATGGCTTCACTGGTGAATTATACCAAACATTTAAAGAATAATGAACATTAATCCTTCTCAATCTTTTACAAAAAAAAAAATAAGAGGATGGAACACTTCCTAACTCATGATTCCAGTACTGTTCTAATCAGAACAAAGGCAGATAAAAACATAACAAGGAAAGGAAACTATATACCAAAATGCCTTATGAAAATAGATGAAAAAAATCTCAATAAAATACTAGCAAACAAAACCAACATCATATTAAAAGGATTATTCATTATGAATAAGTGGGGTTTATTCCAGGAATTCAAGGGTGGTTCAACATAAGAAAATAAAAAAGTGTAATACCTCACACTAATAGGACAAAAGAAAAAAAATCACATGATGATCTCAATTGATTCAAAAGAGGCATTTGACAAAATTCAATGCTCTTTCAACAAATTAGGCATAGAAGGGAAATTCTTTAACATGATAAAGGACATTTATGAAAAGCCCAGAGCTAACATATATTCATTGATGAAAGGTGGAAAATTTCCTTTCTCCCTAAGGTCAGGAACAAGACAAGGATGCCAATTTCCACTTCTACTATACAATATTGTCCTGGGAGTTGTAGCCAGAGCAATTAGGCAAGAAAAAGAAATAAAAGATGTCCATATTGGAAAGGAGGAAGAAAAAGTATCTCTTGTCAAAGATGACATGATTCTATACATAGAAAGTCCCAAGAATCCACAAGAAATTTCCAAGACATAATAAACTCAGCAAAACTGCTGGGTACAAGAGTAAGACACCAAAAATCACTTATTTTGCTATATTTTAATAATGACCAATATGAATGGAAATTAAGAAAAAAATTCCATTTACAGTAGCAACTGAAAGAAGGAAATAACTGGGAATAAATTTAACAAAGGAAGTAAAGGACTTATATGCTGAACACTATAAAATATATCTGAAAGGAGAGGCCCTAATAAATGAAAATACATCTCCATGTCATGGATTGGAAGACAAAATTGTGTCAATACTACCCAAAGTGATCTACAGATTGTAATTCAAACCAAATTATGACACTTTTTTTATAATAAATGGAAAAGCCAGTCTTCAAACTCATATGAAATTTTAAGGAGCTCTTATTAGCCAAAACAATCTTGAAAAAGAAGAACAAAGTTTGAAGAATTACACATTCTGAATTCAAAATTTACTACAAAGCTACAGTAATTAAAACAATGTGGTACAGGCATAAGAATAGACAGATGAAAGGATGAATAAAATCTGGTATATACATGCAATGGGACATTATTCAGCCAGAAAAATGAACAAAATGCTGATTCATGTCACAGCATGGATGAATTTTGAAAGCACTATGTTAAGTGAAATAAGCCAGTTATAAAAGTACAAATATTTTATGATTTCACTCACATGAAATATCTAAAATATGCAAATTCATAGAGACATAAAGTACATTAGAGTTTACCAGAAGCTGAAGGAGGAGAGGATGAGGATTTATTGCTTGATGGCTACAGAGCTTCTGTCTGAGATGATGAACAAGTTTGTAAATAGATGGGGGTGATGGTTGCATATCATTGTACATGTAATTCATGACAAGAGTTGTACACTTCCTCTTCTTTTTTCTTCTTCCTCCTCCTTTCCCCCCTCCTCTACCTTATAACAGCTTTATTGAAGAGTAATTTTTATATCATAGTATTCATCCATTTTAAGTGTTCAATTCAGTGAATTTTAGTAACTTTACCATGGGGTGCAATCATCACTATAAATAAGTTTTAGAATATTTTCATTCCCCCAATGTGATTGCTCAGACCCATTTATAGTTAACCCCCTCCCCCACACCTACTCAGTTCCTGCCTCCAGTCCCAGGCAACCAATAATCTAGTTTCTATCTCCATAGATTTTCCATTTTTGGGCATTTGAAATGTAATTTTACAATATGTGGTCTCTTGTGTCTAATTTCTTTCATCTTGGATGATGATGATATTTGTCCATGACATAGCACATGTCAGTAGTTTGTTTCTTTTTATTATTGAATACTGTTCCATTGGATGGCTATACCACATTACTTCTATCCATTCATCAGTTAATGGACATTTGGATTGTTTCCAGTTTGGGTTATTAAGAATCATGCTGCTGTGAACACTTGTGCACAAGTATTTGTTGTGCACATGTTTTCATTTCTTTTGGATGCATACCTAGAAGTGGAATTGCTGGATCATGTGAAAGTTTTATGTTTAACTTTTGGAGACACTGCAAAATTGTTTTACAACCTAGCTGCACCATTTTACAATTCCATCAGCAATGTGTCAAGTTCTCATTTCTCCACATCCTCTCCAACATACGTTATTACCAGTCATTTATTATCGTCATGCTACTATGCATGAAGTGGTATTTCACTGTAATTTTAATTTGCATTTCTCTAATGACTAATAACATTGAGCATCTTTTTTTGTGCTTATTAGACATTTGTATATCTCTGGATAAATGTCTGTTCAAATTTTTGCCCACTTTTTGTTTGTCTTCTTACTATTAGGTTGTAGATATTCTTTGTAAATTCTGGATACAAGTCTTTCATCAGGTGTGTGCTTTGCAACTATTTCTGAGTTGTTTGATGAGAAGTGTGTGGAGGCCACTGAGTGTGGGCTAACAATGGTGGGAGGCACTATAACATAGAACACCATGCAGCATGGCATCCACAGCTCTTTTTCCACAAACGGCATTTCTTCTAGTAATGTCTATTTATGTGAAAAGTCAATCTATTTATATTGTCAATTGGATACAGGGAGTGTCTCTTGGATGGCAGGAAACCATGCAGACATTCTTCACTGCTACATTTGGAGGTGGGGTGGGGTTGTGGGGGAGGGAAATGGCTTCTTGTATCAACTGATAACAAAACAAGCTCCCAAAGAAATCTTCCAGCTGGTTACAAATAATTTTATAATACAGAAAAAACATGGCTTTGAATATACATGGATTACTTATTCCTTATTGGTATTTTACTGACATCTCCTGAAGTGTGCTGCCTGTAGGTGTGCAGAGCACAGGTGTACAGGCCTGCCTGTTATATACTTCTTTGGAATAGGCCTTCAACATCTGTCAGACAATGTATTTCAAAGTCATGACTTTCTTCATTTTCTCTGATGTGGTCTGAAAACACTTGTCATTTTGTGAAAACAGTATTTTATAACGTGTGAAAAATGAGAATAGAATCAGCTCTGTAAAATAAATACAATTCACTCTGGCTCTTGGAGAGTGAACAAATGTCAGTGTTGACACAATGCTTGGAACTTTCCTTTTACTAATTTCCTTTAAGTACTTACGTCCTTAGTTGGGTATGTAGCTACCCAGAGACTTACAGGGCAGTTTTTCCATAGTGTTCTTCTCTTTCTCACTTTGTGTCAGTTTGTCACCCAAAATAACCTAAAATAAATACCATCCTAAATATAATTAGCATCCTAATACGAACAGCATCCTAATATAGTGTCCTAAATTTCTACCTAAATTAAAAGCCTAATGCATTACTTTCCCACTTTTCTAAATCTGCTTTCCTACTTGTTTGACTGTTTCACTTTTCGGTGGGAACATTCCACAGGGTAATACACTTGTGGCTAAAATTCCAGAGAAACCTTGTGGAATTCAGTGAGATGATCCTTGCAAATGATTTAGCTCCTCAGGGAAAATCTAGGCTACTAAGAAGCATTAGGTCAGTCTAATTCTATTCCATTGGTAAAATTTCCATTGTTTTGTGTGAAAGTTGTGAATTCTTACTTCCTTCCTCACTGGCAAACTTTAAGCATTCATTAGAGTGGGGCAGTAGGCATGTGCTCCAGCATCATTCCCATGTTAAATTTCCACATTCCAGAGAGGGACAAACAGGTATAATTGTTAAAATTGCAATCATATTGTTAAATGTATGTGAAAACTCTTAAATATGTTGTGACACATAATTCCGTTTTTTTTCCTCTGGGACGATAGAAGAACTTCATCTTTCATAAAGATAGAAAAATGGAAAATAAAAACAAAGACAGTGAGCATGAGTAGAAGGACCTTTTCCTGCTCAAATTACTACCACACCACAACCCCCCTGGGGCCTTCCCATTCCTCTAACGTTTTTTTTTTAAGCATTGATCCCTTGAAACAGGATGCTCATGAAAATCAAATCAAGATGAAACAAAAAAATGGTAGCAATTATTCATACTTCTTTTAGGTATTTGACATTTCTCTTCTTAAAAGAACTCAAAATTGCTTCTACATATTGATTTGCACCAACAATACCCATATGAAGAAGAATGGAGCTAATTAATCACTCAGCATTAGATTCAGGAATACTGAATCACTGAAAAAACTACCATGAAACCCTACCTTAGGCTGAACGTGAAAGAGTTGTTTACTATGTTTAAGTAAACTGAATCACTTTAAATACACTACGAGGTTTGTATATTTACAAACAGGCTGAACTGTAGGAAGTGATCAAGCACAGTATTTCAGTGTCGGTAACTGTTCTGATGGGCTTGTTCTGTGAGTATGGAATTTAGCATGTGTCCCTGCACTTGGAGCATGGCTGCTCCTTTCTGTGCTGCAGGGCATACTCTTCACACCCATGGTAGTGGTGTGGGTGGAAAATAAGGAGGGAAATAGGCTCATGACTTGGAGGTCATCTGTTGGCCCTTTGTCCTCTTCACCCAGTGATCCTCAAGGAGCTAGACCCTATAGGTGATCAGAAAAAAGGTCATCCTGTTCCTGAAATCTTACCAAATTGAGCCCTGTTGGAGATCAACCAAGATGAAAGCAGTATCTGATAAACATCATAAAGAAGCACCAAGTTTTGATTTTATGGAACTAACATATTCCTTCATGCCACACCCAATGAAGAAGTTCTCACATTCTTGGTCTTTTGGGGTCCATATATCTAGGTCTATATCTGCATCTAAATCTATATTTTATATATATATATATA
>NW_020175700.1:423360-486290 GCF_003031525.2 Neophocaena asiaeorientalis asiaeorientalis | reverse complement strand
ATATCTTCTCCCTCTTTTCTAACGTTTCTTTAATCTCCGTCTTTCTCTCCAAGAGCCTCTTCATTACCCGATTACTCTCTACTTCCATCTGTCAGTCACCTGCTCCTCTTCAGAGAAAGGAGTCATAATGTACAGAGGTGGGTACTTGTTCTTGCTTGTCCTTTCACTTATGTGATGCCACGACCCACTTCGACTGCTTAGAGTGTAACAGGTCAGTTTGTTTTAAAGTTTTCAAATTAGCCCCTAGTTAGCCTTCAAGTTCAGATGAGCAGGATCTTCAGCTTATTCAGGCACCAATCATTTGTTTAAGAACTCGGGGACTTAGTCAGTCTGCAGGGACCAGTTCTGTTCATGATCCTTTGCCTATAGATAAGTGCTGAATCAAATCAGTTTGTTATCAGGTCCCAAGGCCCTGGTTGCCACTGTTTTGGGGCTGGGAAGAAGGCACTGTTGATGCAGATAGCTGCAGAAAACACCAGGGATTTTTTTGTGAGCAGGTGGTCCATCTCTCTAGTGTCCTTCTTGGCCAGGGTATGCCATCTTGGGCTCTTCCGGCTACAACCCTTCAGGTGATACTTGTATGTTTAGCCAACCCCTGCACATTGTTGATAGACCACCTACTGTGCTTTCCTTCCTCATTAACTATGCTCTTAGCACACTTTCCTTTCTACTCCTTGAACCCCCAAGGCTTATTGGCTCTCTAGAATATCTGTCCAAAAGATTCCTCTGCCTGGAAATGTTTTGCCCCTGCTCTCAGTAGAAGGTAAGCTCCTTGGGTGCCCAGACGTAATCTGTCTTTTAAAATTCTGTATTCTCAGTTCAGAGAACATTGCCTGGTATATAGTAGGTAAATATTAGCCATAAAAAAAACCCCAGGGCTTCCCTGGTGGCACAGTGGTTGAGAGTCCGCCTGCCGATGCAGGGGACACGGGTTCGAGCCCCGGTCCGGGAAGATCCCACATGCCGCGGAGCGGCTGCGCCCGTGAGCCATGGCCCCTGAGCCTGCGCGTCCGGAGCCTGTGCTCCGCAATGGGAGAGGCCACAACGGTGAGAGGCCTGTGTATTGCAAAGCAAAAAAACAAAAACAAAAACAAAAAACCCCAAAAACACTGGTAGTGAAGAAAAGGGACAGAAAATTGACAGACTTATATCTATAAGAAAATATGTTTGAAAAAAAAATTTATCTGAATAAAGGTTCTTTCTTTCCTCCATTGTTCTATTCCCTCTGTCCCACTCCCTCTTTTCTTTCCTCCTTTTCTTAACTTGGTCTTTATTTGTACATTGTTTAAAAATGGAGCCAGGTAGATACCAGAGAATAGCATGTAGAAAATTTAGGCATTGTGATTCATTGTTCTTTCACTGTTGTGGCCTCTCCCGTTGGGGAGCACAGGCTCCGGACGCACAGGCTCAGCCGCCATGGCTCACGGGCCCAGCCGCTCCGCGGCATGTGGGATCTTCCCAGACCGGGGCACGAACCCCTATCCCCTGCATCAGCAGGCGGACTCTTAACCACTGCACCACCAGGGAAGCCCAGCTTATTCACTTTAAACTGACCTAAACAAATTAATAGAGTTATAATTGTCATCTTGTTGTTATTTAGGTTTTATATTAATCGAACATATATAGTTAACAAAGGCAAATAGTTCTACAAGTCTTAGAATGATAGATGGCTATTTATTCTGATAGTTTCCTCCATATTTCTAAAAATATTTAATATATTGATTTTTCAAATTTTTATATATCATCTATTAATATCCTGCTATGAAGTATTAGTATTTAGTTCTCTTTCACTTTCCCTCTCTCCCTCACTTGCATTAACCTCCTCCAGTGTTTCTAGTATTGCTAAATCAATATTAAGTGTTTACATTATTATGCCTATGCAATACTGTTCACAGACAAACTACCTAGAGTTCCACAATTAAAATACTCTCTTGTGAAACTTTTGGTTTTCTTGTGAGTTAAAAATTGCATTAGTTGCTTAAATTTCTATGCACCCATCATTTATTTGTTCTTAAATTCTCTAACAAAGCTGTAAAGCTCCTCGTAATAAGAGAAAACACATCCAGTAATATATCAGTTCCAGTTTTTTTTTCTTTTTTCTCTTGAAGACCTTCCTCCATATTCCTGATCCAAATTGGGAAGGTTGCAGTCTAAGCCAGTGATCTGCAAACTTTTTCTGTAAAGGACCGGATGGTAAATATTTTAGGTCTTTGTTGTAATAGCTCAATACTATCGCTGGAGCAAAAGAACAGCTGCAGACAATAATTGAATGAATGGGCATAGATTTGTCCAAATAAAACTTTATTTAATCAGAATGTCATCCTGCTACCAGAGTTTTTTGACTCCAGCCCTAGGTCCACTTTCCAGTTATCATCATAGACCTCTTCTCACCATCAATCTCAGAAGGCCATTCATGTCCCTCCTATATGGGAGTCTCCATTTCTGTAGCTCATTTTTTCCTATTTTCATCGGCAGGTGGACTCTCAACCACTGCGCCACCAGGGAAGCCCTCTTCTCTTGTTTTAATGAAACTTATCTTTCAGGAGATTTCAGATAAAAGTTGCATGGGATGTAATATTTTAAGACATCAGTTGAATGTAAATGTCTGTATTTTCCTCTCCCACCTGCTTAATGGCTTCTCTGGGTCCAGAATTTTAGGTTGGAATTCAGTTTCTCATGATATCAGAAGGCATTGTTCCATGGTATTCTAGCTTCCAGTGCTCATTTTAACAAGTCTGTTGCCGTTCTAGATTCCTAATTTTTTTGAAGCTGGCTTGATTTTTTAATCTTTTTTTTCTTTTCTATGAAATGTTTCAGATATACTAAATGTTACAGATAATAGTATGAAAATATCCATGTTCTTACTACCTAGCTTAAAAAAAAAGAACAAAATAACCCAGAGTGCAAGTTGAAATTCCACATATATCACTATCTGATCTCATTTCCCTATTTTCTTCACAAAGGTAATCCTAGTTGGTGTTTTAATGTTCCATGCCTTCTAACTTTTATTATCTAATAATGCATCCATACAGAATATATAGTATTAATTTTCATGTATTCAAACTTTATATAAATAATATAATGTATGATGTTCTGAGACTTGCTTTTTTTCTCCTTATGTTTATAATATTTACTTGTGCTGACATATGTAGTTCCACTTACTTTTTTTCCTATAATGAAAGGACATGAGTTTTAACATAAAAATAACCCACCAAATAGCTGTTGCAATGAGTACTACACTAAGGCACATCATTATAACATTTTAGAATGCCAGATATGAGATCCTAAAAGTTTCCAGAGGAAAAAAAAATAGGTAATCTGGTGTGTTGGACATCTGTTTGCCTTTAAATCCAGTCCTACTTTTCTGTGCTTAGGGAGATAAAAGCCTACATTTCTTAGACTCTTGACAGGGGTTCTAATCATGTTCTGCAATAGAAAACACTGGCATGAGATTCAAAGAGGAGAGGAAGCAAATAGCCACAGCAGTGCCTCTTTATGGCCCCACCACAAGCTGTGTGGTCCCTCCTGTGACACAGAGACAGTGCAGGCCAGGGGGTCCAGCAGGGGTGATGGTAGCTTCCTCATCTGCATAATACTTACTTCTCTTTGGAGGATTTCCTTTCTTTCTTTGCTTCTGCACCCCTTCTGTCTCTTTAGTAATCAATTCCCTGTATTCAGTATGTCTCTGTTTCCTGACTTTTCCCTGCCTGATACAGTTGGTTTATGCAATATGACTGAGGAGCACTTCTAAAAATACTCCTATCAAAGCACCTAGCAGTGCGGATGAAATGTAAAATCTTCTTTTTAAATGCTTGATTTAGTAGAAAAGAAGGTAAAGGAAATATTCTCAGGACAAAAGCAGAGTAGAAAATAAATTTTAAAAAGTCTGAAAAAACAAGTGTAAGTGAGGATTTGGAGTAACTGAGCCCCCATTACCTACTGAAGGGAGTGTAAATTGAAACAACTATAATGGAAATCAGATAGTAATAACTAGCAAAGTTGCAGGTAAACATTTCTAAGGACTCAGCAATTCTACTTCTAGATACAGACCCTTGAGAAATTCTCTCTTATGTACCCAAGGAGAATATACAATGAAGCTCATAGGAGTGTTGTTTAAACTAGTGAAAACTGATGTATCTATTAATAGGAGAATTGATTAATAAATTGTGGTATAGTCAAAAAAATGCCAGACAAGTCTTAAAATTAATAAATATGATGTGGGTCAACATTGATAAATCTCAAAAACATAATCTTGAGTGAAAAAAAAGCTACTTGTAAAAGCTTGTGATTATTATATCTTTATATACAAATTTAAAATATGTAAAATAATACTATATCTTATATGTGGATATATAGGTACATAGTAAAAATATGAATACATGTAAAAACATACATACAAATTATAAATACCAATTCAGGATACTAAACAGTATGAAGCAAGGAGACCTAGATAGGTTAGAGGTACATAGGGAGAAAAATTTTTTGTTCATAAAGCTCTGTAATGTTTTATTTATAAAAAGAAAAAAAAGATCTAAAACATATATGGCAAAACAGGTTTGGTAAAGCTGGAGAGATGGGGGCTGAGTGTTTATTTTCTCTATTTTTCTGTATATTTGAAATTAAAAAAAATCAAGTTATTAGACATGGGAATTTAATAGTCCAATTAAGATTTTCTTGGCTTAAAAATCAGTAAGGTATGCTTCTGTTTTAACTGAAAGAATCATAAAGTGATTTGAGATTATTTATTTTAATTTATTGAATGAGAGATGTTCCCTAAAATCTTACCATTTTAATTTATCTTCATTTTCAGTGTTCAAAATGTTTGAAGTATGTACGGTTATGCCCCAATATTTCTGGAGCCTAGGTGAGAGTACACATTGAATCCACATACTGAATGACTAAATATTTACAATTATAACTCATGCTGAAAAAAACTTCAAAATAAAATTTATTGTATGTATATATTCATAGTGACAAATAAAATAACATTTTTACATGCATAAAATCAGCAAAATTTTAAAGGTGACTTTAGTTACCTTCAGGAACTAATTATTATTACATATGTCTAGGTATTCAGTATGATAAGATGGTGATATTTGGATGTAACAAAGACTTACATAATTCACAAATTAATAATTATTATTCTATAAATGATATTTTGCCCATTTTCAGCAAAATCTCTATTTGTATAATAAAATTTGTCAGAGAATTTTTGTTCTCCTGCAATAACGAACCACAAAACTGAAAAATCTAATGTAATCATATTCAAAGTGAACAAAATTTTTTTATATTTTCATCAAAACATAATTTAAAGCTAATGCAAAAATGAAAAAGTTCTTTCCTTCTAAAATATCTTAAGATTTCTATTAGAAATAAAAAATACAAATTATAGTATCAAAAACTAAAATTGTATAAATAAACCTGGAATGTTTTATTACTTTTTTTTTTTTTTTTGCGGTACGCAGGCCTCTCACTGTTGTGGCCTCTCCCGTTGTGGAGCGCAGGCACTGGACGCGCAGGCTCAGCGGCCATAGCTCACGGGCCTAGCCGCGCCATGGCATGTGGGATCTTCTCGGACCGGGGCACGAATGCGTGTCCCCGGCAGGTGGACTCTCAACCACTGCGCCACCAGGGAAGCCCTGTTTTATTACTTTTTGAAAAATTAATTAAATCTTATTAATTATTTTTATAAAAATAAAACTTTTCTCAATTCTAGTGCTCAATGCTCCTTTCTTCCAGTATGGAAAAGGGCTTCACACTTATAGTTAACCTGTATCCACAGCTATTGAAATTTAAGCTTAATATAATTTTTTTAATGCTGCAAAATGGTCCTCAGCACCAAGGGCAACTGTTGTGAAAACATTGTTAATTTGTACACGGATTCACTCTAGAAACACAAATTGGAATAGGATGAGAAGTTGAAAAGTGGGCTCTGGGCACTATGGGGAAACAATGGCAAAATTCTATCACATTCATTTTATCTGAAAATATTGACAAGTTAATTAATTTGTGTATTTACTTTCCCAAGTACTTCTTGCCATTCAAACCCTTTCCTCACTTCCAAGCCATGTGTGTCCTCCAAATGCACTTCACAACCTGTAAACCTGTACCCCCTGAGACCAGTCACCTTTTGTAAGGGGACAGGGTTCAAGAGGTATGGCTTCCAGAGATGTTTGTCACAAGCAGGAACATTTAGGGAAGAGGTCATGCTATTCCCAATCTGAAGCACCTGCATGTTCTTTAATAAACGTATTTCTTTGTGTTTGTGGGCCTAAAACATGATGCCCCATGTAGGGGCACCTCTTGACAGGGTCTAAATGTGGTGTTGTTAAAAATAACGTAAGATAAGTAAATTTAAGCCTATTTGATTTCCAAAGATCTTGGAAAATGAGTCACAAGTCTTGAGCTGGTCTTTCTAGGTCATTCCATACAGCCTATCCATGCAAAAAAAGAAAATTAAAATACCTTTTTTTTTTTTTTGTAGCATGTATTGGTAGTTTGCTGGGTTTTGTTGCTGAATAATATTCCATTGCATGGGCATACCACATTTGTTTAACCTTTCACCAGTTGATGGACATGGATTGTTTCCAGTTTGGGGCTATTATGAATAACTCTCCTGTGAGCCTGAATGTATGTCTTTCTGTGGACGTACATTTGTATTTCTCTTAGATGTGGAAAAACTGAGTTGTAAATACACGCTTAACTTTATAAGAAGTCACCAAACTGTTCTCCAAAGTTGCTCTACCATTTTCCATTCCCATGGGTATGAGAGTTCTAATTTCTCCATGTCCTCACCAACATTTGTTATTGTCTGTTTTTTTGATTATGGCCATTCTAGTAGTACCTCACTTTGTTTTTATTTATTTTTAAAATTTAGATATAATTGACATACAACATACTAGTTTCAGTTATAAAACATAATGATTCCATATGTATATACATTGCAAAATGATCACTTAGCCTAATTAGCATCCATCACCATAAATAGTCACAGTCTTTTATTCTTGTGATGAGAACTTTTAAGATTTATTCTTTTAGCAAATTTCAAATATACAATACAGTATTAACTAACTATAGTCACCATGCTGTACATTTTATTCCCAGGACTTGTTAATTTTATAACTGAAAATTTGTACCTTAGGATCACCTTCACCCATTTTACCCATTCCTTACTCCCTGCCTCTGGCAAGCACCTATCTGGTCTCTGTTTCTATGATTTCAGTTTTTTGTTTGTTTGTTTTAGATTCTACATAGAAGTGAGATCCTATGGTATTAGTCTTTATAGGTCTGACTTATTTCACTTAGCATAATGCCCTCAAGGTTCATCCATGTTGTCACAAATGGCAAGATTTCATTATTTTTTATGGCTGAATAATATTCTATTTTATATATGTATATATCTATATTTACATAGATAGATAGATACGCCATATTTTCTTTATCCACTCATTCATTGATGGAAACTTAGGTTGTATCCATGTCCATGTCTTGGTTATTGTAAATAATGTTGTAATGAAGTAGAGAGTCATGTATCTGTTAAAGTTAGTGCTTTTAATTTTCTTTGGATAAATACCTGAAGTGGAATTGCTGAACCATACGATAGTACCTCCTGTGTTTTCCATAGTGGCTGCACCAATATAAATTTCTACTAAATCAGTTTTTAAAAATTAAAATGAAGGAAGTAAATGTTGAAATAGTAATGGATATTCTTTTCCCCAAATATTATTTTTTAATCCCATTTTTGTGCTTTAGGCAGTTTTAAATAATAACAGTAGTACATGGTGCCTCAAGGACTCTAATAGGGGTTTTAACATGCTATCTCATTTAGTCCTTGTAATGTTGTTGTCCTTTGGGGCCCAGTGGTTTTTCTGCTGGTGGTCTGTAGAACTGAAGTTCAAATCAGAGATGTGATATTTCAAAGCCCTGTCTCTTAACCACTGTCAAGTTGTGGGTCCTTAAGAACACAAGATTTTTATGGTTGAATGAATAAGCAAATGGTGGTATATCTTTACAAAGAAATATTATTAAACCATAAAAAAGAATGAAGTACTGATACATGGTACAACATGGATGGACCTTGAAAACATGCTAAATGAAAGAAGCCAGATACAAAAGGCCACATACCATATGATTCCATTTCTATGAAATGTCCAGAATAGGCAAATCCATAGAGACAGAAAGCAGATTAGTGATTGCCAAAGGAAAGGGGGGAAGGAAAATGAGGAATGCCTGTTTAATGGGTTCTGGGTTTTTTTTTTTTTTTTTTTTTTTTTTTTGCGGTACGCGGGCCTCTCACTGTTGGGTCCTCTCCCGTTGTGGAGCACAGGCTCCAGATGCGCAGGCTCAGCGGCCATGGCTCACGGGCCTAGCCGCTCCGCGGCATGTGGGATCTTCCCAGACCGGGGCACGAACCCGTGTCCCCTGCATCGGCAGGCGGACTCTCAACCACTGCGCCACCAGGGAAGCCCGAATTTCACTTTAATAAAAAATACAAAATGAATTTCACTTCAATAAAATAAATTTAATTCTCTTTCACTCTTCCATCATTTCTATGCTAAACCGTTATGTCTGCCATGGTATTGTACTTGGGCCC
This sequence comes from Neophocaena asiaeorientalis asiaeorientalis, assembly GCF_003031525.2. Taxonomy (NCBI): domain Eukaryota; kingdom Metazoa; phylum Chordata; class Mammalia; order Artiodactyla; family Phocoenidae; genus Neophocaena; species Neophocaena asiaeorientalis. Next base: position 477,697 of record NW_020175700.1, on the reverse strand, counting down.
TTTTAATAAAATGATGTGGCATTTTTACACAATTTTGTTGATCTTATGCAATTTGGAATTGCAAAAAGAAGCAATTTAGGCTATGTGCAAATATATCTGCACTTATGCATATTTAACCTGCACATTTATACTTTGTGGCTGTATGTGTGGTGGGGAGGTGATGATGGGAATGGGGAGTTATTAGATCGGAAACTAAGAGTCATGTGTGGATTGATTTGTGAATGGCCTCTCCTGGAGGGACCACACTCACCCAGCTATATCCCTACAGGGTCACAGACATGTTTCTATGCTGTTATGCTACTGATGGCTCCAGATTCCACGCTCTGGTTTCTGAGACTCACTCTGGAGCATGTGGCTAAGTGGGGAGAGTGGTTCACGTGCCCCTTGGAGGATGGTGACTGACCAACTTGGTGAGAGCAGGCAAACTGGACCCCAGGAAAAGCAGATAAGACATGGGGTGACCCTCCCCTTTTGGAAAACATTTGGCACTTGGAATGTATGTTCTTTGGCATTTGAGGACATAGCACAGAATGTGAGTTCTCGTTGATAATTTCAATGTCAGTGTACAGTAAATTATAATTTAATCATGTTGTTTCAAGTATGTTCTGGGACATCTTAAAGTAGTACATGTAGTGAGGCATCTTATTTCGCTTACCTAATTTGATTCATTCACAATTTCAACTGGTAGTTTATTGGGCACCAATTATATACTAGATACTTTGGGGAGATTTAAAAAAAATGGATAAAAATTTCATTATACATGGAGCAGGTGCACTTCATCACACAAAGCAATCCTTTCCTAGAGGATTGCTTTTCCTTTCCTTTCTGAAAGCTAGAATTATTTAACAAAAAGATCTGTTGTACATAAAATAAAGTTACTCAAATATATGAACTGTTCTTACTCATAGAAAACAAAATCAATGTATCCTAGTGAAAACATGTTATCCAACATAATTCACATTGTCATAATAAAATCCCTGGCTTTTTGCACAGATACCACAATACCAAACACACAATTATGGATTAGCAGGAAAAGGCTTATCAGCACTGAATGCAGGTAGCTGCTTGAGAACCTGGAGGACTGGCCACCCCCTTAAATTATCTCACCAGCAGGGAATGACTGGAACCTATGGGTACATTGCTTATGCTTTTCTATAAGCTGGAGTTCAGATTTGCTTATGGCTAACTTCTCCATTAAGTAGACTTAATCCTACCCTTTACACATTGAAGTTTCATCATGTGATTTTGCTTTTTCAACTACTATGTTAAATATTTAAATATAGAAGAACATGTATACATTGCATATTATTCAAACACACTAGAATTAGACACTAAAGCTAACACTTTTCCTTCAGGGAGTAATTTTAATCAGATAATATTCAGTGCTCAGCTAAAGTACTCAGTGGCATTTGCAAATGAATTCCCTTTTCGTCAGGGAGATAGATTTTAATTTCCCAGTTCTAACAAGAGAGAATGGTTCGATCACCTGACAGTTTGGGGGTTCATTTTTTCCAGTTGGCTGAGGAGTGTAGGAGAAGGACAGAGGCATGTGCAGCAGCCGCGTATCACTCCTCCCAATTACAGCTCCTTTAGGATGCCATCAATATGCCCCAGCGCTTTCTCACTACTTTTTTTTTTTTTCAGCCAGAAGCAAATGAATATATTATCCGTCAGCAGCCAGACACAGGGCAAATGGATCTATGAGTCGTGGGTGATTGGGATTCCACGCCTGCTTGGAGGTGTGGACTATCCTTCAGAACTCATTTTCACGGATGCTGACATGCGAGACAGTCCTCCGAGACCTGTCTGTCAAATGGCAACACGCTCTGCAGAAAAATTATGTTACTCACGCTCAGACAGAGGGGGGTGACAGCAATTTAGAATGGCCCCTTAAATACCAATTACACTTGTGTTTACAAACCCACGTGAAGGACTTTGTTTCATACTGGCTACTTGGGCTGTGCAGGAACGTGGTTCTTCACTGATGTCTGGAAATTCATGAAGAAATACACGCGCGCACACAAACGTGCGTGCGCAGTGTGTACAGTTTTTCTCTTCATATTAAATTTAATTTCAACAACCCTGAAAGGCTCGCTTTATTTATTTTAGTGGCTAGATTTATTGTTTTACTTTTATTGCACTAAGAAGCTTTTCAAAATCACTGCCTGAGTACCTATCATCCATACCCAAATATCTATTATAAGCAAGAAATTTTCAGGTGAATTCTCTTTGTCAGAGCAGAAGGGGGCAAGGCTCCCTAAACTCATGGTAAAGATATATTTCTGGGTTCTATATTTCATTCACAGTGTTTGCATAGTTACTGAAGACAACGGATGCGTCAGAATTCATAAGATGAACCCACTGTCGTTAGGCACAGGCTTGTCCCTAAAATCTATTTTTTAAAAATAAAAATATAAATGAGCAAATCACTTGTAATGAAAAATTATATATCAAAGGGGCAATGAAATCTCACTGAAAGGCAAAGAGAAGAGCTCCAGGAAGAGAGATTTTTAAAGACCTCAGAGAGGTGCGCAGCGACTCTTGGCTGGAAATAGACGCTGACGCGTTGGGAGGTGGAGTATTTCCCAGCACCTTCTGGAGGGCTTTCCACCGTACAAGAAAGAGGCTGGTGGGGATAAGTTTTGCCTCCTTGTAATGACATGACAGTGCTAGGCTCTTTTAAACTCCCAGGGTATGTTCTGGGATGCTAATTGAGCATTTGGACTTCCATCTAGTGGGGTGTTTATTTGAATTTACTTGCAGCTTCTCAGTGGCAAATTCTGCCTTATTTTTGTGGTCAGAGTAGGAACCGTGGCGGACTTCTCTATCTCCTCTGACTGCGGCACTTGCAGCTTAGACCCAACTTTCTTCATGCCTCCACATTTTGGCATCGTTCTGCATATACTGCAGCAAAAAGGTATTTATCCAGCGTTCTGTCATCCAGAAAACTCTATTAACTTTTGCATCTGTTCTTTGCTGCTATTGGGATAATTGGTGTTCATAATAATGACCCTGAAGCAATTCAGGTGTCTTGTGAATCATACAGGATTACATTCTATTTTGTAGCATTGGGAGTGAGGATGTATCTGGGGTCCTGAAAGAGTTCAGTGGTATGACAGTTACAGTTGTGTTTGGTAGGGCAATCTGCACCTTGATGGAAGTTCTCCTTGTTCACTAACAATTCTCCATCTTTTATGAATGCATCCAGCAGACGCTTTCTGAGTATGTAGACCTATCAGGCACTCTGCTAGGCACCAGAGATTCAGAGATGGATTAAACTCAGGCCCTGTCTTTAAGAGACCCTCAGGATAGAGTTGAAACAGGCTTATGCCCTGAGAGTTGTAAAATAGTGATCATGATTCACTGAATGTTTTTGGAGCCCTCAGAATGGGCACCTAAGTCAGAGGCGGTGGGAATAGTGCTCAAGGTGATTGTAAAAGCTTGAACAGGAGCTGTGAGGGGTGGAGAGGACCAGGCGGAGGGGAGAGGATGAGCAAAGTTCCAGGGCCATGACACCAAGCAACGTCTGCTGGGAACTGTGAGTGTTGCTGGGAGATGATGTACAAGAGTAAGGTGCTGGGGCTTTTGAGGGAGCAGGTCACACAGGTTCTTGCATCACATTAAGACATTGGACTTCATTGGTCCTTCATTGTAATGGGGACCATTACAAGGCTTTAAGCAGTAGCTTTTCTTGGTCAAATTTTTGTTTTCATTTGGAGTTTCCTATAACTTCTCTTTTTGGCTGCAGAACTTGTCTGTTTTGTTTTCCAGGTACAGTCTTAGGAGATCTACCCCCATGTAGCAGATAGAAGTGGAGTTTTGGGTATGAGGCAGAGTTATTGGTGGTTAGCTGCCCAGGTTGCCTTTTCCTTTCCACTAGCTCTTGATGTCCTGGGACACTGTCTGGGGACCTGAGAGTTGTTTGGGTATGAAGAGGTAAAAAGGACCTGGACTGGAGTGGTGAGAGCAAAACCGGGGAGAGGGAATGATCTGAGAAGCATTTAGAAGGAAAAACTGGTAGGTGCAGCAGGGAGCCTTACAAAGACTTTCCCTATGTTTGATTCTATTACTTTAGCAATTGAGAAAAATGTATCCTACTGCTTGACCCTGGGTTGGAGACTTACTGAATAAGGAAGACACATGGTATTTTCCTTCCAGAGATGGTAAAGAAACTTTTTAGTGTTCCTGAGTTCTGAACCCTTCTTAGAAGAGTTCAGGCTCTCTCAGGTTTGAAAGGGAGGGAAATAAATGCTTTGAGATTAGAAGGCTAATAAAGAAAGCTATTTCCCGAAGCTGGAAAGAGGGACCATGACTTCATATGACCCCAGAGTTAAACTCCTAAGACCCTGTTGGCAGAGGGGCCCCAGAGAGGACTTTCTGTGTGTAACTGAAAAAACTCAGCACTTGAGACCAGGGACAGTGTTGGCTTATTCCAGGGTCTCAGCAACGGAGATTTTGTCAAGGCATGAACCACTTAGATGGAGGGGATCTGGTATTCCTGGTTTCATCATTTGACAATGAATAGCAAAGGCAGTGACTAAATAAGTAGGCTGGCTGACACTAGGGCCTGTCCCTGAATGGAACTGGCCATTGTTGGGCAGACTTCCCCTCTCAGTGTTCTAGAAGATCCAGAAGGTGGGCAGTGCAGGGGTTGTGATAGTGGATTTCCTACACATGGAACAAATAGAACTATGCTGGTTTTAATATCATTGATGGAAACAGAAGAGATGCAAATGTGCAAGTGTTTCAAACGTTGTGAACAGTACATGACTGGGTGATTGATTAGATTCATGAATGAGGATGAGTCAAAGATTACTTTCAGGTTTTTAGCTTGAGTCAATTGTTAGGTGAAATTATATGCCATTGGAGAATAATGCAAAAGAAAACTGGTGAGTGATGAAAGTTCAGTTTGAGAGCATTAAATATGAGGGACACAATGGATTCAAGTATCCCAGAGGCAGTGTAGTTTGAAAGTTAAGAGTATCAGGTATGGAACTACATTATTTGATCCTGGGTGAAGAACCTCTCTCTATGCCTCAGTTTCTTCGTTTGGAAAATTGATATCCAAAGAGGATGGTGGTTTTCAAATTGGCCAATTAATGCTTTGGCACTCTTTTCATTGACAAGTTGGATATATTTCTCCTATTCTTGAATCTGGGTAAGTCTGTGACTGCTTTGATCAATAGAGTATGGTCCAACTGACAGGATGTGACTTAAGAGGCTACATCATAAAAGGCAATGCAGCATCTCTTTTGTCTGCAGGGACACTCACATTTGGAGCCCTGAGACTCCATGGGAGAAGCCAGACAACTCTGAGGCTTCCATGTTGTGAGGAAACCCAGTGCACTTTGAACACATGTAGATGATCTGATTGATAGCCTTAACTGAGGTCCCAGACCACGGTCAGCAGCAATTGAAACATGTGTTTGTGAAGATGCTTCCAGGTGATTCTATCCCCCAGCTGTTGAGTTACCCCTTGCTGTCCATCTTCCCAGTTGAGGTCCTAGACATCATGAAGCAGAAAGAAGCCATCTTTACTGTGTTCAGGATTCACAGAATAATGAAATGATTGTTTATCTCAAGAAACTTGAGGTACTTCGTTATACAGCAGTAGTGCATCAGTCTGGGCTAACTGAGAAGCAGACCCCAAGAAGGGATTAAATGTCAAGATATTTATTAGAGGAAATACCTGAAAGAGAAAGTATAAAGGAAGGCAGGAGATACATGGAGAACCGTAAGGCCATGGTGCATGTCTAGCCCCTAGTGAAAGAGAAAGGGAAGGAAGAGGGAAGTTTGGACAGATCTGAGCATTTCTAATGAAAGTTCAGCAAGGTTTTTGGGGAATCTTCAAGTCAAAGATACCTGTCAGAGGAGCTTCAGATCTCGTAGTATCAGACCTACCCTGGTATCCCACCAGAATTCAAAAGTGTGGCTCTGAAACTAAAACTACGACAGATTTCAGGACCCAGAAGTTGGGCTGTCAGTCAGTAGCAGAGATCAGAGAGAAGAATTCTCATGGCCATCAAAAATTCTAATGGGGACCAATGGTATCTTCCTCATTTGATTGTTTTGAGAATTAAATCATTATATATTATATATGTGTATACATACTGTACCTGGAGCATCGCCTGATACATTGTAAATCCTCACTAAATATTTACTATTATTAGCAGTCATCTTTGAAATTATGAGAGTGGATAAGACCATCTAAGAAAAGTATAGTAAGAAGAGCCATATATTCTGGATAAAATTATGGGGATATTTATTAACATTCAAGGGGCACTCAGAAGAATGAGAAACATGAATAAATCCAATAGCTGATATTAGTTGACATTTACTATGTGCAGAAACTGTGCACCACTGAACTATAAGCTCCAAGAAAGCAGGGACTTTTTGTCTAAAGAGTTTACTGGTATATCCCTGGTGTCTAGAACAGCCTCTAGTTGGAGGCTGAGGGAGTTCTATTTCAAGAGAACGAGAAGTATTTCAGGCGATAAACAATGATCGAACTAGAATATCATCATTTTGAAGGCTCAGATGAAATAATGGATGAAGGCAATGTTCAACAGTATCTGCTAACATCTAAAGTGAGAGACAATCTGGCGTTTATATATTAGGTTGGCCAAAAAGTTCGTTTGTTTTTCCCGAACGATCTTTTTGGCCAACCCAATACATCCTGATGGAGAACACATTACAGGTCATGGAATGTGTGTGTGTGTGTGTGTGTGTGTGTGTGTGTGTGTGTGTAAAATCAAATGAGGCTGATCAACTCTCTAGATCTTACTACAAAGTTAAAAAATATAAGAAAGAGAAAAGTTAAATGACACAATTTTGCAATCAACAAAATTCGGATTGTAGGAAACTGCAGGACAAATCATCCAGTTTCTTTATTAAATAAATTAGAAAAAAAGGGAGATGTATTTAATTAATTGCAATATATGGACCCTGTTTGGATCTGACTTGCATAAGTTATTACAAAATATCTCTGTGATTATGAGAATTTGAGCATTACTTGGATATTTGAGGCTATTAAGGACTTAATATTTAGATTTAACAGCAGTATTTAAAAATGATTTTCAAAGGCATTCTTTATCTTTCAAGATATACAATGAAATATTTATTGATGAAATGACACCATGTACGTGATTTGCTTCTAAATAACCTGAGGTGAAGGTAGTGGGAGAAGGAATAGATGAAACAACACTGACAATGAATTGAGAGTCCTTGAAGCTGGGTGATGTTCATTATACCAGTCTCTCAATTTTTATATATATTTGAATTTTTTGGAATTACCTAACTATAAGTTAAATAGTAAACACTAACATAAGTGCTGTGGCATTAAGTAAAATAAATGAGGGAGTGAGGCAAAGTGTCAAATGTACCAAAGCTCTGGTCAAATGAAAACTAAAAAATGCACCCATTTGGCTTTAGGAAGTCAGTGCCTGTGACTTGCACAGTTGTGATGTGAATTTGTAGTGAAGGAAGCACATAGAATGTTTAGATTCATCTTTGAGGAAGTTTGAAACAGAAAGAAAAACTTGGGGATGGTAGCTTGAGAGGACCTGGGGTCAAGTGCTAGAAAGGAGGTGGGGAGTTGGATAGGTTGATTAGAAGTAGGGGAACATTGGATGGAAGAGAATAAAACAGGTGGAGGAGTTTAGAGGAATCCGGGTCATGGTCACTGGAGCTGAGAAGGTCGAGGACTGGTGAAGACAGGGTATTGGATGGTCATCTACATGGAGTCTGGAGTTACCCAAGGCAAAGTCTGGCCTGTGGTGGTGAAAGAATGTTGGACAGCAAGATGGCAATGTCCTCCATGAAAGTGCTATAACCAGATGGGACTGATTGTGATCATTAAGTTTCAAGACCTCCCCAGGGAAGTTCCAGTTTACAAGCCAGATAGAATGACACCTAGTCTGACTGACCCTTTCAAATATTCTTTGAGTTTTTTTGTCTCCATAAAAAAAGGTGATTCACTGTGAGCCTTTTCACTTTTTTACTGTTTGCTATAGTTTTTTCTATATCCTCAAACTGTAGTCTTTGTTAGCTTGTCCCACTAGTTCTCTCTCTGAAAAACACAAGTTCAGGCTGTAATGGAATAACTGGATTATTAATATCTTCCCTCTTCTGAGCTGTGGGCCAAGGGAGAAAGCAAGGTGGAGATGAACTTCTATGGCTCAGCTAGAGGAGACATTTTCTGGCAGCTTTATAGTTTCCATGCTGTGTAGAAACAAATTGGTCATTTCTATGCCTCTGTCTTACTTTGTGCTTCTGAATAAAAGAAGTGTTTAGGTTTTTCTGGAAAACCATCCTTTCTTAGATTTCCAGTAAATTTTCATTTGGGTTTTACTCTTATAAAACAAAATTAAAAATACAAATTAATATCAGAGAACTGACCCATCCCTCCCCATGTCCTAGTTGCTCCAGTCTTTGAGGCCCCATGAATGATGTCTGAGAGGGACAAAAACTGGATGGATAGGACAGAACCTAATTGCTAGCCATGTCCAAGGTGGGCTGGAATGGCTGGTGCCTGGAGAATGGAGAGCCAACTGAGAGGACCCTGCAGTCATGGAGGCAGGTGAGGACAGGGTCAGGGTGGCTTGTGTCACCCTCTTGGACCATGACTCCTGTGATTAGAGAAGTTTCTTCTCCCTCACAGCTTCTGTCTCCTGTGAGTCTCTGCTGCTGTCCTTTTTGTCATCATCTCTATTATAGTCATGGTGGCTGGGTTGTGTAAACACAGAGATAAGGAAGAGACAAATACCACATGATATCACTTATATGTGGAATCTAAAAAATGATACAAATGGACTTATTTACAAAACAGAAACAGACTTACAGACTTTGAAAACAACATATGGTTACCAAAGTTGAAACCTGGTGGGGAGGGATAAATTAGAGGAGTTTGGGATTAACAAATACACACTACTATATATAAAGTAGATAACCAACAAGGGCCTACTATATAGCACAAGGAACTCTCCTCAATATTCTGTAATAACCTATATGGGAAAAGAATCTGAAAAAGAATGGATATATGTATATGCAGAAATGAATCATTTTGCTGTACACCTGAAACTAATGCAACATTGTAAATCAACTATACTCTAGTATAAAATAAAATTAAGAAAAAAAAAGAGAGAAAACAGGGGGAGACTTTTGGTCTTCCCCAATCTGCCTGCTAGATTGCTTTCTAGAGTCCACAGATAACTCATTCCCTCTTACCTGGACCCAGAACCTCGCAATTGCAATTGAATGCTATTATTTCAAGATAAATATTGGATATTGATGCTTATTATTTTAATCATTCACTCCATTATTTTAACCAGAATATTTTTTTCCTTTTCCCATAATTTTTTTTAATCTCAAAGACCCCTACATTTAGAAATAGTATTTTTGAATTTAGATCCAGAATCAGAAAATAATCCCCTATTAATGAAGAGAAAGTATATATGCAAAACCCTAGGTCAAATTGAATGTTGAAAATTCAGGCCTGGACCCAATCTGGAGCAGATAGGAAAATCTACCTACACTTTAGCCTCACCATTTACTTTTCCTTCAAGCAGCTCAATAGGAAGATTAGCAGAGTCTTAAAATTACTCTGAAGTCTACCTATAGTTACAAGAGAAGACATGTGGTTTGTTAACACAGAATGGAAATACTCAAGGTAACCTCAGTGCAAATGTGATTTGCGTAATGAATTCTCCTGAAAACTGGGACAAGAGGTAGGGAAAAAAAAGAGGCAAGTGGGAGAGACATAAATTATAAACTCTGCAAGTTTTTCATAAAGGAGAATCCTCTCCCTGGGGTTCTTTTACATTGCTATGAAATTCTCTGAACTTTCTAATTTCCAATAAGCTTTCTAATTTTAAAATTTATATGAGTGCACAGATTTCCTTTGTTGATCAAGTAATTGTAAAAGAGTATTATTTAACATTTATTTAAATATATCTTCAGCTGTAGTATATTTTGTTACATGGTGCTTTTCTGAATTTGATAAAACCCCTTATCAAAACAAGTAGTTAACATTTCATGTTTACCTATTTTCAATGATAATCAAGTTCCTGGCTATATAACTATAGATTCTCTGAAATCACAGAGAAATTAGAATTAAATTAGAAATTAATTAAATTAGAAATTAATTAAATTAGAAAATAAAGAAATGATTTGGGAGAAGCCACAGGCAACGGGGTTCCTCTCTTGGAGGTCCAGCCTCCAAGAATGTTGGAGGCTCTGGGCTGGTTTTGAATAAGATCCACTGGAGAAATGATGGTGGAGAGCCTGGACTTCCCATTCAAGAGACTTAAGTTCTGTTCTTGACTTTGCTGCTAATCAGCTCTGTAACTTTGAGAAATTAAGATTTTTTTCTTTGGGTGCAAAATAAGGGGAATTAATACAATATTTTCTAAGGTCACTTCCACTTCTAAGATGTAAAGAATCTAATTTGTGGATACTTTGAGGATTTTTTCTTCTGAAAATCAAATCAAGTCATCAGGGAGAGATGGGCCTAAATCAGTAACTCTTAAACATGGCTGCAAATGGAAATGATCTGGATAATTAAAAAAACCTGAGATTTCTGAGCTCCAATTAAGAGCTTCTAAATTATGCTGTCTGGTGGAAAGGTCTAGGAATCTGTATCCTAAAACTCCCTCAGGTGATTTTGATGCAACAGATTCAAGGACTTGAGTTTGAAAATCTCTGGTTTAGGTGATCTGCAAGGGTCTGTACCATTTTGAGCACCTCTGACTCCCATCAATATTTATTAAAGTACTGACTGCTTGTTCAGAACTGCATGCAAATGATAGTGCACTAAAATGAAAACAAATTGTCCTCAAGAATCTTAATTTTAAAAAAGTACATATATTATACAAAGATTGTAAATAAATCCACTCCATCATGAAGCTCTTTATACAGATATAATTAAAAACCTTACAGTTCTAACAAAACAGGAAAGTAACTTCAGTGGAGTAAAACAACAAAACAAAACAAAAAACCAAAACCAAATGAAATTCATATTATTTTCTCAAGAGCCCAATTTTAAAACTTGTAAATTTAGAATGTGCTGGATATATTCAAAGAGGACAAACAACAACAACAACAACAGAAAACCCAGGGGGAATAAGTACCAAGGGCAATGAACTTATCTGGTGTGACTCTAGGACACCAAATAATGATCTTATTGCAGAACTACAGAAGAAAGACAACTTATCTTGCTCTATTCTCACATTCTCTTACATGATTTCCGTTTGATTCAACTGCCATGTGAAATTTCAATTGTTTTTATGCCATCACTCTTTCTAGTCTTTGTTTAAAGCTGGGTGTGTGCCTGGTTGAAATGGGGAAACATTCATTGGAGCACATGTGTTTTGAGGCCAATGTTAATTATGGGTTTGGTAACAAGCATCTAAGAATATGGGAGTTCAGGGACTGGGGCTGCAGTTCAGGGAACTCCATGGGAACTGTTGGGAGGTGGCCCTGAGGGAGATTTTCTCTTCCTTTTCCTCTTGAGTAGATGTACAGAGGCTTTATTCCATCCCAGTCTTTGCCAGGAGAATGAGGCACTGGACTCATTAGGTGATATATAAATTTTACATCTATCTATTTATACATACACACTTTTTCTATCATCTATCTCTCTATATATATTCTGAAATTTCTATATAAAAATATTATACCTACCTATTTTCTATCATCTATCTTTCTCTATATATATATTCCGAAATGAAGAAGAATGACTTCGTGTTGCCAAAAAGAAAGAATAGCTTGGAGGAATGAGGTGATTGAGAAAAAAATTGGTTGACCAGTCATGTGGAAAAGCTTCTTTTAAAAACTCTTTTTTTAATGTCACTTTTTTAAAAAAGAAAAAGTCAGTTAAAAATTCAGTTTAAAAAACTCTTGGCTCTTTAATTTTTAGGGTGCTTGAAATAATCTCTACCTTGAATAGAATGATGGTGGTTACAGGGTGTGTATGTATGTAAAAACCCATTTGGTTGTATACTTAAGAATTGAGTGTTTTATACTATAATGTTAAAATTAAAACAATCAAATTGCTTTTAGTTGCATTTCAATACCAAATATAACATCTTAATAATACTACACTTCTAGTTCCAGAATGAATATTTACAATTTGATATTCAATATTAGAGGTTCTGGATAGCTCTCTTTAATTGAGATGCATCTGACAGGGCACAGTGGGACCTGTAGGTGATCCATAACATCAAAGTAAACATAGTTTTGAACAAAATGCAAGGAGAAAAACAAACTAAAACTGCAACAACAAAACAGTTGAAAACTAAAAAATAAAGGCAAGGGAAGTTTCTTATGAATAAATCATCCATCATCTTTGATCTCAGCAAAATGACCGTTGACTTGGCAAACACTTAAAGAACATTTATTTGTAGAAGTTGAAATGATTCCTCATCATGTAATTGTTGGTGTCAAAGCTGAGGTTATTTTTTCTGGCTCAACATCTGTGGCTACCCCTAGGAACTAATTGGGCAATAAAAGTTTTCAGGCTCATGAAAATGAAGTATTAAAAAGATGACTGATAAATATTAGTTTTATAAGTATAACAATAGGGTTTGGTAACTGATCTCTACCAGTTGTGCGAGGCACAGATTTCAAAATGCCGGAAGTGAAACTGATGTGGCCAAGTGTCAGAGTTGAGGATGTCTGTCTTTGTCTGCACATGAAACAACTTTGATGTGGCTTAAGATGTGTTTTTGTATTTCAAACAGCCCAAAGAAGGGAAACCAAACCAGCAAGGCATCAAATTATTTACCCTTCCTAGGAAAATATTTTAAAAGCTCTACTAGGGTTCCATTTCCTAAAGCCACCTGTCACCTAAAGCATACGTAATCAGCCCCAGATGCTGGATCCCAACCTGCAGCCCCATGACTTGCCGAGGAAATATTTCACTCATTCCTTGGCACATCCTTAATTCATTCGAAGCTAAACTTTCAGGCCATATTTTCTGCTTAAACTTAATAACTCAGCTTTGACATTCCTTCCCAGTGACCCCAAAGTTCCGTTTGGCTGCCTCAACACCTGCTCCCAAATGCATTAGAAGCACTCAGATTTTTTTTTTTTAACTATCAGTTTTGGTTTCTTTGCTCACCCTGAGGCCATCCTTTGTACGGAAGTAGAGGATACTAGCTTCTATTCCATTGTGAATTTTATTTCTGTCTTAGGTTTCTCTCAAGGTTTTGTTGATGTTGTTTTGGAGACAAAAATCCTTGGTTCATAAGATCTTGGAAATCTGTGAAACTTGTGGATTCACATCTTGATTTTGGAAGATAATGGGGAAAGTTTCCAACTATCCTTGTAGTTATCTACTTATGTAAATGAGTTTTGATAATAAACTTAACCCTGAATATTTTCTGTGATGCTAAAAAAAAATCGGTGGCTCTCTAGAAATTCTGGCATAAACACCAACATCCAAGCATGAACTTTTCAAAAATTTAGTTAACGATCTAAAAAAAATCTGTGGCTCTCTAGAAATTCTGGCATAAACACCAACATCCACGCATGATCTTTTCAAAAATTTAGTTAACGATCTAAAAAAAGTACAGCTAAAAGTTTAAAGAGTCACAGTTAAGGCTTTTTGATTTGATTAAGTTTGTTAAAAATCTGAGAACACAGGAAAATTGCAAATCTATTGAAAAATAATAACTATACCTATTTCCAGTGGGAGGGGGTTATAGCTAATCTTATTGCAGTATGAAAAGGTGGCTAACATTACTCTACCTTCCTGTATGAAATAATTCTCCCACATTTCTCTATTTTTAAAACTAAGTATATTTTTATGTTAATGAAATTAAAGATCAAAGCACATTCGGGGAGAGTGTATTGATTCTGGAATTGTGTGTGTGTGTGTGTGTGTGTGTGTGTGCGCGCATGATTGCTGGCAATAAATGGCTGTGTTTATGAACAAAAGGAAATTAGAACATGAAAGAAGTTTAAGCCTAAGACCTCCTCAGATGTCTTTATAAAAATATGGAACTTTATCTGGGAATGTTTTAGTGGTAAATGACTGTTTTTGCTTTTATGAAGGCAGCAACACCTATCTGATCTATATCTGAGAAGATTTAGGAAACACAGTTCCCCAAATTGCCGTGTGTTTCAGAAAGTAACTGCAAATGGAGGCATTTTATTTTTTGGAGAGGGAGATCAAGAGGTTAAAATAATAATCTCCACCTACAACTTGTTCTGAGCTGCTTTTTTCTTTCAAACTGGGGTGGGCAGATGTAGAGTCTTAGACACTGGTTTCCCTATCGTATTTCCCTCTAACTCCAGGTAACACCAAATAAACCCTTAATCACACAAGAAATCACTCAACTTTTACTACCCCTCCTGCTCCTTGACCCATCACTAGCCCATTTCATTTCCCATGGTCTGGCCTCTTGGCCTCTTTCTTTAAAAGCCGTATCACCGGGCTTCCCTGGTGGCACAGTGGTTGAGAGTCCGCCTGCCGATGCAGGGGACACGGGTTCATGCCCCGGTCCGGGAGGATCCCACATGCAGCGGAGCGGCTGGGCCTGTGAGCCATGGCCGCTGAGCCTGCGTGTCCGGAGCCTGTGCTCCACAACGGGAGAGGCCACAGCAGTGAAAGGCCTGCATACCGGAAAAAAAAAAAAAAAGCTGTATCACCTGACCATCAAGAAACTTCCAGCCCCTGGATCCTGTCTGGTTCCTGGTTTCCACCAGGTTACCTAGAGTTTACAGACAGGCCATGCTGCCTCTGGTCCTTTTCTGTCCCTGGAATTGCTGTTTCCCCACTCCCCCTGCCACCCCCAGGCATAAAGTCTTTCTCTAGCGCTGGGTCCGTTCTTCTACTAGCTACTTAGAGGCCTTGATTCCTTGAAGAAGATGTTTTTTTCCTTTCCTTCCCACTAGAGAAGTGAAACATTGCTTCCCACTCTGAATGATGCCTCACTTGGCAACTTTCCATGTCATTTCCCATCCACAGGTAGATTGTTTATGAGACTAGGGCATGTTTATGAGACTAGGGCACCTATTTCTAAGTCCAAAACCAATCAACCATTCTTCATGAAACAAAATTAATACATGATTTCTAACCCGAAAATTAGTATCAAAGGCTTAAAAAATTATCATCTCCACTTCAACATGTCCCAAATGACCTTCACCTCCATCTGTCCTTTCCCTTTCTTCCCCAATGCTTAGCTAACCCTTTTTCTTGGTGTGTCCCATCTCTTCCCATGGCACCAAGATTCATCCATCACCAGACTCTAAACTAGGTGGGCCTTTACTCCTCCCTCACTGCCATGGAAGAGACAGAATGTATTAGTGGCGGCCAATCACCCAGAGTTAGACAAACATAGCTTTGAATCAAGTGCCACAACTTTCTAGATTTGTGAACTACTAAGATGATCTCCAGCTGAAAACTATGGATAGCAGGAGCCATTTATAGGGTTATTGCAAGAATCCGTGAGATTATATAAAATATCTGCATAGCACTGGAAAAATGGGAAGTGTTCAATAAATGGCAGTTATTGGTTTTACTATTATTAATGATTATGATTATTACTAGTCTTCAATATCTTATCTCATTACCTTTCTGTATCAGTCAGGGTTAAACAAGAAAAGAAGAACTATTGTGTGTGTGTGTGGTCTTTGTCAGATCTTATTGCCTCTGACTTTGGTGGTAGGAGTATCCTACAGAAACTGGCCCAGGAGTTGGAGAAACTGAGGGAAGATCTAGGGGAAGATGGAGCAGTTTGGGGCCCAGATGCCACTTTACAAAAAGGAGGCAAATCAGCAGATCAAGTACACAATATCTACTGCTTCCTTTGCACCCTCCAAATCTGCCCTGAATCTCCTTTGTGGTCTACCAAAACCAGAAGCATACAAGAAAAAACACGTGGTACATATACACAATGGAATATTACTCAGCCATTAAAAAGAACGAAATTGTGCCATTTGCAGAGATGTGGTCGGACCTAGAGACTGTCATACAGAGTGAACTCAGAAAAAGAAAAACAAATATCGTATAATATTGCTTAGTTGTGGAATCTAGAAAAAATAATACAGATGAACCTATTTGCAAAGCAGAAATAGAGACACAGAGGTAGAGAAAAAACATATGGATACAAAGCAGGGAAAGGAGGGGTGGGCTGAATTGGGAAATTGGAACTGCAACATACACACTACTATGTATAAAATAGATAACTAATGAGAACCTACTGTATAGCACAGGAAACTCTACTCAATGTTCTGTGGTGACCTAAACGGGAAGGAAATCCAAAAAAGAGGGTACATACGTAAAGCTGATTCACTTTGCTGTACAGCAGAAACTAACACAACATTGTAAAGCAACTATACTCCAATAAAAATTAAGTAAAAAAAAGGAAGAGGAATCCAGAAGACACAAACCCTCCTGGCCTTGTGGATCTACTATGAAGGCACCAAGCCTTCCTTCAAAATGTGTCTTCATGGCCTCCTCTTCCAGTTTCCATTAGAGCATTGGTCTCTAAGTGGTTCTTCAGTTTTTAATTTTTTTCCCTCCCATTTCCAACCGTTCTCTTTCTAGATTGCTCTTCAAAGAACTTTGCCTTTATCATACCACCATCCCTAATCTGATGCCACCGAAGCCTCTGCCCAAGGGGAGCACAGTTGTTCCTCCCCTGTTAAGTGCTTGGGATGGCCAGATTGATCTCCTTTCTCTTCCCAAAGCACCCTGGTCTGTTTTTGCAGTGTTCCCACTCGGAGATCACTCCTCATTCCCCCTTTTCCTTTGACTCTTTTGTCTATAATTTAGCCACTTTAGAGCCCAACTTAGTTTCCACTTTCTCTCTCAAGACTCTCTAAGCCCAGGCAGCTCAGATCTTGTGGCAGCTTCTGGGACACAGAAAATACTGCTCCTCATTTGGGCTGGGGCTCTCTCTTATGCGGTATTTTAATTCCCCTTGAAGTCTCTTGCAGAGCTGGGAACCTGGTGGGAATTCCTCTTGAAGTCTCTTGCAGAGCTGGGAACCTGGTGGGAACTAATTACAAGCTTTACAGTGAAACAAATAGCATTTTATATGACATATTATGCACAAGTAGAAAACCACATGTGATGTTTCACTGCATGGTAGCAGAGCTCTGTTTCCCAGGGCGATGATGTGGTGTCCATCCCCTGGCTGTTGTGACAAGGTCATACCAAGCTCTCATGACTTAGATGTAATATATGCAGTTACCACTGAGTCTTTGTTTAATCCAATGCACATACTTCAGGTTTTTTTTCTTTTTTCTTTTTTTAAACATCTTTATTGGAGTATAATTGCTTTACAATGGTGTGTTAGTTTCTACTTTATAACAAAGTGAATCAGCTGTATGTGTACATATTAATATTCCTCCAGGGAGACACTTTTCTCTTTTTTGGGGGTATTATTTTTCTTAGAGGGAGGAAGCTTGGGCTTTGCTCATTGGAGCTGGCATTTGATCTCTGTTCACATTTTACTTCATCAGAAAGGCCCTGACCACTCCCTCTAAAATCACCCCCAATCACTCTCTTGTCCAGCTGTATTCTTTTTTTACAACACTTAACCACGGACCATGGTATACATTTTCATTGTGTAATTACACATGTTGTGTCTGTCCTACTGGAATGCAAGGTCTCTGATTTATTCATTGTGGAGTCCCCAGTGTCAGGCACTTAGTAGAACCTTAGTAAATATTTTTCAAATGAATGAATGAAATTGGTTTTGTTTGCCTCTTGCTGGTACACCAGATCCTTTTACCTCTCTGGGTCTCTGTACAATGGCAGAATTAGAAATGGACTGGCTGCCAGTTATTCTACTGCTAGTGCTTGGGGAGTGTAGCACATAGGGACAGGACACACAGAGGGTGAAAGCCCAGGCTCTGGGGTTAGACACTGCTAGGAATCCTGCCTTAGCCTCTTGCATGCTGTGTAAACCTGGATGGATTCTCACTATGCTAAGCTTCGGTTTTAAAGTGGGGAAAACAATAGTACTTCTCTCAGAGGGATGTTGCGGGACTAAGACAGAAAAGAGCTCAATGCTTCACACATAGTCGGTGCTCATTAGATAGAAGGTGGTGTGGTAGACTGAATGATGGCCCTTGAAGATGCCCACACTTGAATCCCTGGCACCTGTGAATCTGTTACCTTATGGCAAAAAGGGACTTGTATGTGTGATTAAATTAAGGATCTTGATCTGGGAAGATCATTGTGGATTATCTGGGTGGGTCTAAAATAATCACAAGGGTCTTATAAGAGGGAGGCAAGAGGATCAGAGTTAGAGAGAGAAAATATAAGGACAAAACCAGAGGTTGGAGCCATGTGCTTTGAAGATAGAGGAAGAGGCCACAAGCCAAGGAATGTAGCTGGAGTCCAGAAGCTGGAAAAGGCAAGGAAATGGAGATCCTCTAAGCCTCCAGAGAAACCAGCCCTGCCAGCACCTTAATTTTCTTCCTGTAAGACTCATTTCGGACTTCTGACCTCCAGAATGATAATACGTTAGTGTTATAGTTGGTGGTAATCTGCTATGGTGGCAATAGGAAACTAACGCACATGGTCTCACCATGCATTCACTTGTCACTTGGCCTGTTTCCATCACCTACACACCGAGGTTACTATTGCCTTTTCAACTCCCAACATGGCCAGACACCTCTTCTGGGCTCTCTCTGGGTGGGGACTCAATGTCTGAGTACTGGGGACTGATTTATTTCTATTTCACAGGCCAGTTCAGGATTGTGACATGATAGCCAATGTGATTTTCCTCATTCTCATTCTCTGATGACATTCTTCTTTCCATTATGATGCTTAATTTTAGTGCTCAGAGCCCTCGGATTTCTCTCTGACATGTGCCCTGGTCTCTTTTTCAGTGACCTATTGCTACATAAATCACCCCCTCCAACTTAGTAGCTTGAAATAACAACTACTTTATCATTTCCCATGGCTCAGTGATCTCGTGGGGCAGGTCGCAGGTCTCCTAGTGTGGCTCCTTGTAGGGTTGTATCCACATAGCAACCGGGACTAGGGTCATGGAGCCTTGACCAGGAAGCTGGGCCTCTCTCTCTCAAGGTTTAGTCTCAGGGCCTTTCCTTTCCACGTGGCCTTCCCAATAGGGCAGGGGTACTTTTTATGTGGACTCTCAGGACTCCTGTACAAGTTTCCTGGGACTGCCGTAACACATTATGACAAACTGGGTGGCTTAAAATGACAGCAATTTATTCTCTCACAGTTCTGGAGGCCAGAAGTTGGAATCAAGGTATAGGCAGGACCAGACTCCCTCCAGAGGATCTAGGGGAGAATCCTGGTGAAGCTCTTTATAGGATCTGGTGGTTTCAAATGTTCATTTGCTGGTGGCAGCATCACTCCAATCTCTGCCTCTTTCTCCACATGGACTTTTCCTCCTCTGTGTCTTGAATCTCCCTCTGCCCTCCTTTTGTAAAGACACTGCCATTGGATTTAGGGGTCACCTGGATAATCCCAGGTGATCTCATCCCAAACCATTAACTGAATTACATTTACAAGAAAGCCTTTTTTCAAATAAAGTTACATTCAGAGATTTTGGGACTTAAAACATGGACATCTTTTTATGGAAGCATCATTCGCCCACCACAACTCCCAAAAGCAAGACTCTGAGAGAGGAAGTGGGAGCTGTCAGGTTTCATTTGACCCAGAACTGGCCAGGGGTGGCCTTTGCCCCATTCTTCTTGTTGTTGGACATCACAGGTCCAGCCAAGATTCAGTGCTCAAGGGGTCTCCATGTGGGCACCAGCCAAGAAGCGTGGCTCATTGGAGCAATGGTTGACCACAAGCTACCTCACCTGCTGACCTCACTTCTCCCAGAACTATCTTTTTCTGGAGGCATTTTCCCTGCAACCTCACACATGACCCTGCCTTAGTAGTTATGCTTCTCAGAGTGGACTGAAAGGAACATGGCCCCTTAGAATAAACAGGTATATGAAAGATAACAATGGCTAGGTGGTTCATTTCCCTCCACGAACAGTTCCCTTTTAGTCAGCCTCTTCAAGCTTTAATTCAAATTCACAACCTGGTATGAAAAATATTTTTGATGGAGTGAGGGCAAGGGTGGTTACTGGTACTTTTCAAGTTCCTGCACGAAGGCCGTTTCCTGCTTTGCTATATGTGGCCTAAGCACAGAGCAGATTATGGCCAAGGATATGCAGCTTTGAGGGGTGTGGGCTTTGCAGAAAGATGGATCCACACTCTTGCTCTGTACTTACGGCAGCTCTGAGAACTTGGGGGTAACAAGCTGCCTCCTCTGTAAAATGCAGGGAATAAGCCTAAACTTCCAAGGTGTACTTGAGGATAGCATTGATGAAGAGGAAAATGTGATATTGTGAAATCAAGGTGACCTGCCCAGGGGGTATATAAAAAGTATTGAAGTAAAGTCGATTCAAATGAAACAAAACAAAACAAAAAAAATGTGCCTTTTGATGGATATCTAATAGCTACATTATTAAGATGTAACTCTTAATTCCTTTCATTTATACACATGCTCTCTTTTTCTTTTATTCATTAATAAATGTTCCATACACAGCATCTGCTGGCTTGTGAATACCATGGAAGAACTGGTGATAATCTCACATCTCTGAACTTGGTTCAGAGGTAAGAAAGACAACTGGCTTGATAATTTCCAGAGGACATTGGTTTGGATTTCCCTTGCCTGGGAAGGTCACTTTGTTGCCTCTCCACATGTGTGTGTGGTTTCTCCGAGTCCCTTGCACAGAAGTGGTCAGCAGAGCAGAAAGTCACACTCTGATGAGAGGAGGGTTCAGTTTTATATTTGGTTTCACTTCTGGTCTGTGCGATGTTCCTCAGAAGTTTCTTAAACTTGCTGGCAAACTGTCTTTTGTCCCTCTAAATAGGCCCACCACCACATGGGGCGCTTTGTTGGTTCACAAACAGGAGATGGAGAAGGACTCCACAGGACACAGAGCTGAGGAAGGGTCCAGATGTCCGTAGTAGTAGTAGACTTGTCCAGGTCTGCTTGCTGGGGTGCTGGGACAAACGGTGGCTTCTGGGGTCCCTTGCCTCTGCCACATTGGTCAGAATTCAGCTCTGTGTTGATGACACTCACTGTCACCCATGGACTACATTTCCTTAACCGTCAAGGCTCTTGCTTCTTTCCTCCTCTCTCCTCAGTGCTTTCCTTTCACACTCGCTTCCTGATCAGTAATCTATACAGGTATGGAATTTAGAGTTAGAAAGCCTGGTTTTAAAATCAGCTTAATTGCTATTTCTTCTTCTCAGATCTTTGTCACAATGTTTCACTTCCCTAAGCCTAGAACGTTTTTATCCATAAAAGGGAAAGAGCAACATCTGACCTGGTCCTGGTGTGTGTAAAGATGATGTGATTAAATGAGGTAGTGTCTCTGAAACCTCTTTGTAACTTGTGAGTGCTTCCCAAATGTGAGCAATCGTTTGTATGTTCCTGGTGGGTCATGAGTGGTCAGACATGTGGACTGGTCAGAGTGTTTCAAGAAAGTGCAGAAAGGAAGTGGACAGATAGATTTAAGCAGTTGGCACTGAGCTATGTGTTCTAGGTGCAGAGGAGGGGACCTTAAAGATTTTCCAGAATCATGCCCATTTTATAGATGAGGACACTGAGGCCAGAAGGGTGAAGGGCTAGGCTTAGCTCCCAGACTTCCTTCCCTACCTTCATGATTTTAACTGAATTTATTGTCACCTGCAACTATTTCATCTATGGGTTTGTTTATTGTTTATCTGCTCTCACCTCCCTCACACCCCACTCCAGTACTACCCAGACTGTCAGGCCCCTGGGAGCCACAACCTGATCGACTGGTTCATCTCTGTGTGCCCAGAGTTGTGGGCAGTGCTGGCACAGAACTGGGCCTGATGGAGAAGTGCCCAATGATGTGATGTGTGATGTGTCCAATCCCTCTGTTGATTCCTAGTCTAGAGGTTCTGCTGGTTCCTCTACCTCTCCCCATTTCAGGGGTGGAATGTGTACCCTGGAAAAGTCCTTCTGGGTTGCCCTCTCTTTCTTTTGGCCCTTGGGAATCTCTGAGAAAGAAATCTTCAGCAGAGACTTAGCTGTCTTTTCCCACCCACTTCTAGGAAATTAATAGGCACAGAGGTTGCTTGTAGGTAAAGAACCTACTCATATGGAAAGTGTGAGAGAAGTGAACTCCATAATGTCATGGATCGGGGTGTGTGTTTGTGATTAGGTTTCAATGACTGGGTGAGTGACTGCCCCATAGAAGAGCCTGGATAATGTCTGCTGAAAGAGTGAGGGAATGAATGAATGGCTTCTTAAGAATACTGATAAACTGGGAACACGACTGCAAGATGATTGTTGGAATGACACTGGGATTGCCCCTCAATACTCTGAAAGAGGGGGATGAGGGCAGTGAGATGACAAGAGGACATGGAGTGCTTTCTTCTGTTACTAGAAGTGAGAATATCTGGTTGGGAAGTTTTCATGAAGATGGGGGTGGGGCAAGGAAGCAAGTGCAGCTGCGGTGGGGATGAACAGGCCATCACTGAAACCATAAATATGCCATGGACCCACGCTGTGATGCTGACAGATGCCCTCCCTGCAAGGTTCAGATGGGAGAGACTGCCAAGTCCAGATTTTAAATTAGATTCACCTGAGCCCAGTCAGGGAACTGTCATCCTTCTGATGGAATGGAAAGGGGAGGGGGCCGAACAGAAGGAAATCTTTGTAGCTGAGCCTACCTGACTTTCCTCAGTGGGAGACATGAATCCTGTTTCATGTCAAGAAGAGGTAGTTAAAATGCAGACTGCTCACTCCTGTTCTCAGAATTCGGGAGGTGTGGTTCATGCCTGTAGACCACTCATCTTCCCTTCCTTTGATCTATCACTTGATGTGGAAAAAGGCTTTTATGTGTGATTCCTATATAATGGGTAATTTAGTCTATGCCATTACGAAAAAGTGGTGAGCCTAGTTCTAGTACATTTGCTTCAGTTATTCTTTAAAGTATCTAGTAACGTATTATTCTCATGCGCTTTAAGTAGCCTGAACACTTTTTCTCAGTTGTTTAGAGTATAATTTGGGGGCTCCTTTTAGCCAGTTTAAAACTAGTAAGTTGCATGTTAAAAAATAAAATAAAACAAGGATGAAGGCACGTACTCTGCCAGTGTGCACATTTGTGTAAGAGAGGGGATGCCAAGGGAATATATTGACACAGCAACCAAATAGGACTTGACTTATGTATCACTGAAATTAGCATATCATCATGTATGCTAACTTTCAGGTCCATTTCTGATCGTTTAATGCAATGACCCATACTTAAAAAAATACCCTCCCTCCGTTCAAAGCCTGAACATTGTATTTCTGAATTACCTTTCTCAGCTGGTCAAATAAGAGTCCTAAACTAGTTTAAAAGGAGTCAACTGTAGAAGTCTAGCTTTGAGGCTCAGGCACAATCCTGTCTGAATGAAGTGGCTGCCTGTAGAAAAGTTCAAGTTCATCAAATTCATGTGAGCCATAGCAAATCAAGACTAGTAGCTCTTGATTCACAAACCACATGTCTGCTCTTTATTTTTAAATGATTTGAAACTTTCAAGTTTGAGGAAAAAGCCTTTCTTCATGCTTGCATTTCTCAGAGGAAATTCTCTTCAAGACTGATATTTCTCCAAGAAAGAATGTACTTAAAAAATAATTGGCCAAATTGCCCTTTAAAATATCATTTCAACCCTTTGAAATAGATACTATGACTTCTCTTGTAGAGGGCTTAAAAAAGCGGAGAATGAAATGCAACACGAACTTTTGAGTTTGGGCTTTGGTTGAAGAAACAGGAGGATCTTGGATGCCCCCCTTGGGAGGGGCCTTCCAAGATCTAACAGGATGGAGGAGGTTTCGATTTCTTACCTCACTGAGGAAAGGGGGTAAACGAGTAATTTCTAAATAATTCAGAGTATAATTGATTCTGTGGTTTATGGGCTTCCTACTCCAAAGTAGAGCTATGCTCAACGAGTCACTTTATGGACCAATTTGTAGTGGTGTTGAGGTGGCAGCATCTGTGAACAGGCCAGAGCTCAGAGTGAACTTAGAATACATGTGCAGGGTATAAAACGTTTGTGGAGCACTGTGGGCAAGAGGAAACCTTAGCTACTGAGAAGAGGCATGGTAAGGCCACCACATAACCTTTTCTGTTTCAATGCTAAAAAGTTCTCTTTCAGAGCAAAATATTTCAAGCTTTCCATATGCCTTCTTCTTCCTTAAAGGATAATAAACACTTTTAAACATTTTCACCTCTTACAACATACCATTCTGTGCTTCCGAATGTCACTTTTTACACTGTAACCTAAAAATATCAGTAACATGGCAGAATACTTGAGACAGGTACACGTCCTTCCTCTGTCTCTCTCTCTTTCTTCCAGGCAGGACATGGATGTTCTTATTTCTAGAGAGGCAGGACAGAGAGAAGCTCATCAAAGCTATGGTACTTGGTGTCCCAGAGAGGGAGGGAAGGATGGTTCCCAATCTGGTATAGGTATTCAGGTCAACTGGTGTTGAAGCAGCTGAGACCCTTGAACTGCTCAGTGGTAGCCCTCTGGAAAGGAGATGGAGCTCAGGGAAGGATGAAGGTAGCATCTGACTAGACTCTGGGCTTGCCTGCCTGGTGACCACTCGAGGTCCGCCCCTGAGAGCAGCCAGAGGTGGATCGCGGGGCACCTTGCAGTCTTCAGCCATGATGATATTAGTTGTGCTCAGTATAGTTTTAGAGATTAGAAGCTTTTCTCCTCTTTCCATGGAGCCAAGTTAGTTCCATGGATTCTGGAGTGAACCTGGGAGAGGGAACATGGCCCAAATAGTGGCAGAATTTCCTTGTAAGCCAGTTATATGGGGGAGAGGATAACTTTTAGGGCCACAAATTCTTTAACATTTCTCCTTTCAAAAAGTACAGTTTATTTCCTTCCTCTTGAGTGCCTCACTTCCAATGAATAGTCTATGGCAGAAGTGATGGATGTCACTTCCAATGTTAGGTTATAAAAAGACAGTGGCTTCTATCTTGGATGTGTTGCCCCTTGCCTTCTCTCTAACTGCCAGAGAGGAATTGATGGTGTCTGCCAATAGCCATGTGAGTGCCAATAATCTCCTAAGTTACATAAATCACCTCTGCCATATGCTATTCATTAGAAATGGGAGCTTCCCTGGTGGCGCAGTGGTTGAGAGTCTGCCTGCCGATGCAGGGGACACGGGTTCGTGCCCCGGTCCGGGAAGATCCCACACGCCGTGGAGCGGCGGGGCCCGTGAGCCATGGCCGCTGAGCCTGCACGTCCGGAGCCTGTGCTCCACAATGGGAGAGGCCACAACAGTGAGAGGCCCACGTACCGCAAAAAAAAAAAAAAAAAAAGACTCATCAGAGCCAGCCCACACTCAAAGGAAGGGTGTATATATGAGTTGGGGGACCACTGGAGGCTACCCTATAGGCCACCACAAGTACCAATTTAGCTTCAAAACTATATTTTAAGGATGAGGACAACTTTTCCTTCTATAGATTGGCTTGCTCTAGTATTGAGAGAATTTGCTGAAGAGATATCCTTGGTATAGTGTTTTATGGAAACATCAAAATAAGAAGCAAAACACTGATTCCTTGTCAGGTCACAGTATCTGCTGGATGATGTGTGGAGAGCACTGTCCAAAGCCTGATATGAGTCATTCCTCCCTAACAAACCAGGTCTTATGAATAATCTCTACATCAGAGCTTCTTAAACCTGGGCAGGTCCAGCATTAAGTCACTTCACATTGACTCCAGAATCAGCACTTTGGCTTGGGAATGTGGCCCGAGGCATGCTTTCCACAGTGATAGGATTGTTCTCAAGAGTCAAGGAAGACACAGATTGCCCAGATTAAAATCATCCACTCAGGGAAATAGTCACTTTAATGACATCTATGGAACTTAAAAATGAAAACCTAGTATTGATTGTTTTCTGATTTGCAGTACAAACACAGAGAGAGAAAAATAAGATTGAAACAAAACAGTAACACAACAGGAACATTCTGCTACCAGGCTAATGATAACTTTTCAGCACAGAATCCATTCTAGTGCCTATCAGTTAGAGAATGAGAGAGACAGAGAGAGAGAGAGAGAGAGAGAGAGAGAGAGAGAGGGAGAGAGAGAACCTGACTGATATACTAGGATTCTGCAGTTACCAGCCCTTAGAAACAGCAAAAAGATGAGAGGATATATTGGGGCTCACAAGAGGCTGGATTTGCTGAGTCCTTCCGCTCCTGATGGGCAAGGACTCCATAACTATAAAGCTCCTTGGAGACACTGGATGTGTCTTGTTGATGTAAGTTTTGTCCCAGCTCCCTGACTATATAGGGCTTTTTGAATGAATTTATGTATCCCTGAATCAGTGAACAAAACATTCTAACATTGTGCCAGGTTTTGAATGAGCTACTGCAATGTGGGTTAAAGCTTCCTCTTTGTACCAGCTGAGGAAACATAGACATATTAACTAAACTCCCTTCTATACAGTGCATATAAGACTGGTAGTATTGGTTCTGTAGGGTCTAAAAGTATAAACACAGGAAAGTCATTAGACACTACTTGGCATTCAGTAGATGCTCAATAAATGTTTGTGCCTCAGGCATGGTAAGAAAATGAATGATATCAACTTCTTTTTTAACATTAAATTTGTGTTTATTTTTTTATATAATTTTTAAAGGTTATACTCCCTTTACAGTTATTACAAAATATTGGCTGTATTCCCAGTGTTGTACAGAACATCCTTGTAGCCTATTTTACACCCAATAATTTGTATCTCTTACTTCCCCTATCCCTATATTGCCCCCTCTCCTCTCCCCTATCCACATTGGTAACCACTAGTTTGTTCTCTATATCTGTGAATCTGCTTCTTTTTTGTTATATTCACTGGTTTGTTGTATTTTTTAGATTCCACATATAAGTGATATCATCCAGTATTTGTTTTACTCTGTCTGACTTATATTATATATATATACCACCTCTTCTTTTTTTTTTAACATCTTTATTGGGGTAAAATTGCTTTACAATGGTGTGTTAGTTTCTACTTTATAATAAAGTGAATCAGTTATACATGTACATATGGTCCCATATCTCTTCCTTCTTGCATCTCCCTCCCAACCCTCCATATCCCACACCTCTAGGTGGTCACAAAGCACCCAGCTGATCTCCCTGTGCTATGTGGCTGCTTCCCACTAGCTATCTATTTTACATTTGGTAGTGTATATATGTCCATGCCACTCTCTCACTTTGTCCCAGCTTACCCTTCCCCCTCCCTGTGTCCTCAAGTCCATTCTCTGCATCTGCATCTTTACTCCTGTCCTGCCCCTAGGTTTTTCAGACCGTTTTCTTTTTTTTTTAGATTCCATATATGTTAGCATACATATATGGTATGGTATTTGTTTTTCTCTTTCTGACTTACTTCACTCTGTATGACAGACTCCAAGTCCATCCACCTCACTACAAACAACTCAGTTTTGTTTCTTTTTATGGCTGAGTAATATTCCATTGTATATATATGCCACATCTTTATCCAGTCATCTGTGGATGGACACAGGTTACTTCCATGTCCTGGCTATTGTAAATAGAGCTGCAATGAACATTGTGGTACATGACTTTTTTTTTTTTTTTCGGTATGCGGGTCTCTCACTGTTGTGGCCTCACCCATTGCGGAGCACAGGCTCTGGATGCGCAGGCTCAACGGCCATGGCTCACGGGCCCAGCCACTCCACGGCATGTGGGATCTTCCCGGACTGGGGCACGAACCCGTGTCCCCTGCATCAGCAGGCGGACACTCAACCACTGCGCCACCAGGGAAGCCCTACATGACTCTTTTTGAATTATGGTTTTCTCAGAGATACCACCTCTTCTTTATCCATTCATCTATTGATGGACACTTAGGTTGTTTCCATACCTAAGTGGTAATTGTAAATAATGCTGTTCTGAACATTGGTGTGCATATATCTTTTCAAATTAGTGTTTTCGTTATTTATAGGATGTATACCCAGGAGTTGAATTGCTGGGTCATGTGGTAAGTAGTTCTATTTTTATTTTTTTGAGAGACTTCTATACTGTTTTCCACAGTGGCTGCACCAATTTTCATTCCTACCAACAGTGTACGAGGGTTCCCTTTTCTCCATACCCTCGCCAACACTTGCTATTTGTGTTCTTTTTGATGATGGCCATTCTAAGGAGTGTGATGTGATATCTCATTGTGATTTTAATTTCTGTTTCCCTAATAATTAGTGATGTTGAGCATCTTTCCATGTGCCCATCATTGCATATGGTTTACCCTTTATGACTTTATTGTGCTTGTAGGAGTGCTGCTTTTTCTCTGACTGGAAGCCACTGAAAGCCACTTCCTGTGTCACATCATTCCTGGTACCTCAGTGCCTGGTTGAGTAGTTTGCACAGTGACTATTCAAGTTAAAAACAAACAACACAAAAAGAGTTGATTGAGTGAAAGAAGGTCTACATTCAAATCCTGGTTTGAATTCCTCTGTGACCAAGAGGTTTAATACTTCTGGGCCTCCTTTTTCTCACTTATACAGGATTTTGTTTTTTAAATCGGCCTTTCAGGGTTGCAATGGAAAATGAATATGTTGAAGTACCTAGCATGGTGTCTGGTATATAGTAGGTTCATAAGAAACTTTAGTTTCCCTCCTTCCTTTTACGGCAAGAATCCCTCAGCTATGCTCAGCCTCTTGATGGCCCTGGTGATGTCTCTTGTTCAGATAGTCCCTCTAAGTCCCAAGGGGCATGTGAGTGAAGGCAGCAGATTAAATGTACATGAGGCACAAGAGCCAGCCCTGTAAACCCACCTTCCCCTATTTTTCCTTCCTTCTCTCCCCTGTCCCTCCTGCCTGCCTTCCTTCCTCTCAAAGGTACCTACCCAGTTGATTATATCAGATTATATGTACCCAGACTGAGGGTCATACTTCACTCTGGACTGGGAGAAGAGTCTGCATCAACCAAACATATGGATTGAGAGGACGGTCAAAATCAGGGTGCACGGGTGGGGCTGGAAACAGTGTAAACCAGGGTGATTTTTAGCTAGAAAAGAGAAATGGATGGTGAGCTGGCCTAGGGAGGCATGTCAGTTACAGGTGTGATCCCCTCTAGAAGCAGCTGGAGAAATCAGTAGGGCCCAGTTAGAAAGGGTTTGGGGTTCTGCTTTAGGAAGTTTGGACTCTATCACACAGCAGTCAGTAGAGCTCAGTTGTTGGAGATGGCAGAGGTGGGATAATGGGAGAGGACACTGGACTAGAAGGAGAGACTATGGGTATTTATCAAGGCATGGATGCTGGTGCAACTATATTTTCATTTTTCAAAAAACACTACATTTGATGGTTATCTATCTTGGGCTGCTGTAACAAAATGGCATAGGCTGGGTGGCTTAAATAGTGAACATTTATTTCTCATAGTCCTAGAGGCTGAGAAGTCCAAGGTCAGGGTATGAACATGGTTGGGCTCTGGTAACACCTCTCTTAGTGATTTACAGATAGCCTCTTATCCCTGTATCCTCACACGGCCTTTCTTGGGTGCATGCATGTGGAGAGAGAGATCTCTCTCTTCCTCTTCTTATAAGGGCACTAATACCATTATGAGGAATCCCTCATGACCTCATCTAAACCTAACAGCTTCTCAAAGGCCCCAGCTCCAAACACCATCACATCATGGGTTAAGGCTTCAAGATAGAAATGTAGGCGAACACAGATATTTGGTCCATTACAATGGTGGTACAAAAATGGACTCAGACTCTTCATGTTTTCCCCCTCAATACACAGGGTCAAATTAGACTACAAAAGTTGTCAATTTTTAAATTTGTTATCATTTGTTAAGTGCAGTTGGAGCCCCATGTAACACAGACTATTTAGTGGGTTTGGGAAAAGACAAGATATAATGTCTGCATTTATAACCCTCAATATTTTGAAGATTAGAATGTTTTTATCCTGGAAAAGGAGTCTTGGGTTCTTAGTTTTCACTACAATTTCTTACTGCTATCCCATTAAACAGGTAACCCATCTATCAAATATTATAACTTTCAGCATTCCTCAGTATCTATATTGGTGTCTACTATATATCACTGTAGAGACCCGAGAATTCTAGAAAAGAAAGACTCATGTTCAAAATACTCTAGTGATTTATGCAACACACGTGCTCCTTGAAATCACTCCGAATCTGATCACCGCATTTTTAGAAGTAAGCATCTTCTTTTGAAGTCATTGTCTTTAATTGAAATAAAAAAAGAATGGGTTTTTAAGCATGAAAAAAATGAAAAATGGTGACTTTTCTTCCTGCATTTTCCCAAGAGGTTTAAACATTGTTTTAGGGCTTGGCTTATGGGTCCTGCACATTTTGCAGAGTTCACAGCTGTTTAGGTTTAAAAGGTAATTGCATTTAATTATCAGTGTCAGATAAAATACACACAGCTACTCTGGCCCACGTGGAAACACAGTGAAGAGGAGAGTGAAGCTGGCCACAGAAAAGCTACACTTGAAGACACAGCTCTAACTCTTTTGAAAAGAAGTTCCTTGCCGTGAGACTTCTCCAAATGTTTACCAGAAGAAATTATGGTAGAGACTCTGGATATGAAGAATGTTGGAAGAGTGGAAGATTGATGTGTCAATTCTCAGGTTTATTTTGATAAATTGTACTGTATCAATATGTAAAAATCGAATAAATATAACTCTTTAAAGAGGGGGATGCTCTAATTTTACTGTTTCAGAGAAGAGTTTTGGCAAAAAGTCAGAATGTGCATTAAAAACACACTTTCAAGAAGTCTAATAAATAAAAGTCTTTGAATTATGGTTTCCCAGTGAAAGTTACTTTAAATCACTTTGATAAAGAATTTAAATTAGACCTTTAAATAAGAAAGGCAACTTTTCCTTAACTTATTATTTATAGATAGTTTGAAAATAAAATCTATGCAAGCTGATTTCTCCTTCCATTCTTTATAAGGCAAATAAATATATTGTCAAATTTTAACAGCACATGTGGTTAGCCAGAGATTGTCTTCATTAAAAGGGAGAGGCGAAGGCTAGCTGGCATTTACTGAGCACTTAGAGCTGGGTGCTGTGTGAAATGGTTTATGTACACTGTGTCATTTAATCTCTCATGAAGAAGTTAAGCAAACAGGCCCTGGATCCAGAATGCTGTGTGACCTTGAGCAAATTACTTATCCTCACTGTGCCTTAATTGTCTCACCTATCGATGGGGCCAGTAATAGTACCCGACTAATAGGGTTATTGGGAGGTTAATTGAGTTTGGACTTGCAAAGTGCTTAGCCCTGTGCCTGGTACATAGAGAGTGTCAATAAATGCTAACTTCTAGTGTAGTTGTCCTCATTTTTCCTTGGCTTAGATGACTAAGAGACTTTCCTTTAAGTACATATCTGGTTAGGGACAGAGCCTGGACTCAAACCCTGGGTGCCAATTGTATCTGGGGACATCCTCAGAGCTGTGCACATTCAGAATAAGCTCTTCACCACCTTCATTTCAGACTCCGTTGTGCTTTCGTTCATTCATTGCATTATATTTTATATATATGTATGTATGTTATATATCTATAGTATGTAATATATAACATAGTATATACATAAATTATGGTATATTATAATACAGTATATTATATAATAAATTATATGGTAATATGTAATATGTTCCATATATAATATGATGCATAGTATAAAATATATTTTATCTTATAATACACTACTGTATTATATAGTAATATTGTATGTTACTATACAATATATTACAAGGTAAAATATATTTTATATTATGTATCATGTATTACATTACATATAATACATATTATATATTTACTATATAATTTTATCATGTACTATATTACAAAATGTAGTATATACACTATATATTATATAATATCCATGCATGCATATGTATACATGCACATACATGTATGCGTGTACAAATACGCACACATACACAGATACCTATACATATACGTGCTGAGGACTTACTCTGTGCCACGCACTGGGGATAAATGTGGCAAGAAAGACCCTGTCCTAGGGGACTGGGTTACAATTGAACAGGGAAGACAAGATGCACCCAAAATTACAAGAAAGCGTGTTAGCTGTTATGATCGAGGGAAATGAAGGTTGCAAATAGGGCACATAATGATGATGGAGTGGGCAGCTACTTGCTGTGCGATGAATGACAATCTGGCTCTATTTTCGTTAGACTAAGGTAGAATTTCAGTTTACTAGAATACCCTATTTCCTAAATATTTTGGATAATTGAGCTATCACTGAAACAACCACAAAGATCAAAAATGGTCAAGATGATGCTCAAAGAAAAGTTTATGTTGACTGCATGCAGCTTGGTAAAGTAGGACGAAGATGTGCTCCAGTCAGCCACACTTGGGTTAGGATCCTGTCTTTACCGCTTATCGGTTGAGTGATTTTACTAAGACATTTAACTTGTCTAAAACGCAGTTCTTATCTCTTTAAAAGGGAAACAATGTTTCCTTCATAGGATGTGTGTGTTTCAATGCTCCCTGCCCCTAGCTTCATCCCTGAGGTAGAGTGTCCTTGTCCCTGACACATGTGCAGGTGAAAACTGTCCAGGCACTGAATAGGTCAGGGGTCAGGATCCTGGTCCCTGGATACTTTAATGCTGAGTAACTTGCCATAGCACGAACGACTTGGTGACTGTCCGTTCTTTGCATAGTTTCTTGATGAAAAGTCTAAGCTTTGGGTGGGATAGGAAAACACTCAGGGATTTTAGAATTTGCGATTCATTACTGGGAGTTCATCGGTATAACCTCCCGTAAGTCAACTTGTGGGTCGGCTCTGAACCCTCTGAGGGCTGTAGAGTTTGGGGCCACTTCCTTGGCTAGTTTAGGATCAGTCTGTCCTTCCCTTTGTAGGCTCAAAGTGAGTCCCGAATTCCATCTGTAACCTCCAAATCCTGCTTCTCTCTTTAGAAAATAACACTGTGCCCTGAGGAAACATTTTATGACTTGGTAGCGTTTGGCGGATGACGTTTCAAAATGAATTAGAGTTTAGTTTTGTGCTCAGTGGCTCCCCTAGGTGTTGATTTGAAAGGCACCAGACTCAAAATATTCACTGGGGAGAGGCACATGGGACTTTCCCATTTCTCTTCTGAATCTATCATCTAAAAAGTCTTGCTGGGGAACTTTTGCAGTCGCTGCACGCCTTCTTCCATCCCTGGATGCCCACAATGGCAGGGAAGGGTGGGCTGGGGATTTATAAATGCTTCTGATATAAACTCTCCACCCTCTCCTATGTAGGCACAGGAACACATATTTCGTGGGAAATGTATTTGCTAAACACTGTTTAAAACTATTTAAAAATCAATTTTTATTTACAAAAATGCTGTCTAGTATCACTGAGGCTTAGAACCAGCCCTTTAGTCGTTCAAACATAATAGCAAAATACACCAAAGAAAATGACTTCTCCATTCCTTTCAACATTCATCTTCAGGCAGATGCCAAGGGCCATCATTTTTCATATTAAGGTAATCCACATTTGTTCATATCTCCAGCACCCAAGGAACACGAAACTGCATCCTTGATGAAGAAATTGTATTTCTCTGCAAGAGGAAAGGCACAGAGAAAGACAGTTAAATGTCAGGAACAATCACATTCAAAAGCCCATCTGAAATGAAAAATATGCCACAAAATGTGACATTCTTAACTTCATCGCTACCAAGTAGTTTTTAATTAGATTAATTGTCATTTGGTACACTGAGCTGGAAACTTCATTTTCATGCAATAAGGTGTGAGGTTGGTTGCTTCTCTTGCCAGGGACTGATCTTGGGGTTTAAGGAGCTGCAGGAAGATGTATAGCCATAAGATTACTGCAGCGGCAGAAAAATAAATAAATAAAAAATAAAATCTCAAAAGCCTTCAAGTGTCTGTGCTTCCTCCACAAACCCACTTGTAGATTGAATTAAGACATTCCTCCCAGCTCAGTTCCCCAGTCTTCAAATACTTCTCACTAAACTGCTTGAGATCTTAGCCCTTCTAAGAAATGAATCATATTTTCTCTGTCGTACTTGATTGCTGTTGACTACTAATTCACCCTGTATTGATCTCAAGTCCATATTTCTTACTGTTTAGATGGGGAATTATCTCATGCTTTTAAAATGCTGCCAAGTTTCAGAGGTCCTTACAATGGCAGTACCCAAAGGCTAAGTTCATCCTGGTGAAGCTTGGAAGGATTGGGCACTGAGGCATAACTCTTTGCTCCTTAATTTCTTGTGCCTTCTTTGGTCTGTTGGTCAAGAGGCCCTGTTATTTGGGGGGAGGGAAAGGAGACATGGTGCTTGAGAAGGAGTGAAAGTAGGTTTATAAAAAGATGCCATCTTTATGGAGAAGCTTGCCAAGTTGCCTTATTCTTACGTTTTTCTCTAGTTCTGGAAACTCGAATGAGAACTTTATGAAAAAGGCTCCCTGGTAGAGAGATATTTTTTTACCTTGTCTGAAATGCAGACAATGTGACAAAGGGAAGACTTAAAATTATCATTTTTTCCTCATTAGAAATATAATATCCATTCATTATAGAGAATGTGGACCACTTAGGAAAGCATAAATAGGCAAATACAACAGATCCACAGCCTCACCTCTCAGAGGTTGTTGTATTTTTAGCCTCTGTATAGTGTTCAAGAATGCAGGGGCTTCCCTGGTGGCGCAGTGGTTGAGAGCCTGCCTGCTGATGCAGGGGACACTGGTTCATGCCCTGGTCCAGGAGGATCCCACATGCCGCAGAGCGGCTGGGCCCGTGAGCCATGGCCGCTGAGCCTGCGCGTCCGGAGCCTGTGCTCTACAACCCAAGAGGCCACAACAGTGAGAGGCCCGCATACCGCAAAAAAAAAAAAAAAAAAATGCAGACTCTGACCCCAGGTGCTTGGAGTGTGAGTTTAGGCACCACTATGTATAGGCTGTGTGACCTTGGGCAGTGTGCTCATCTGTATTATGGGGATCATGTTAGTGAGGACTTTGAACCTTTAAATGGAACAAATGAGATGGAACCCCGACCTGTGCCTGGCACATAATATCAGATATGTGCAGCTCTCACCCTGTGATTTTTTGTGCTAGGATTTCCTCCCTCTATAAGCATGCATGTACATGAACACATGCAATAAATGTTTTTAAGCATTAGCTGCTGTGTCAAAAACGTGTTGATCAGACATTTTGTATTATTTCATATTGAGCACCTGAATTTAATGCCCTTTTATATGACTTCACTATATTGAATCATAGTAATTTATATTTTTGCATAAATCATAAGTCTGAATAGGAAATGAAGGTCCTTTTTTTTCCCCAGGCAGCTGAGAGAGTGATTCCACTGCATATCTTGGAAATGAAGCCAGATGCCTTATGGGATGGTAGAGGGCCAACTTGGCTCTGGATACTGGCCTCATATTAGAATAAGGGAAATGAAAGATAACCTTCCTGTTACCTTTCCCAGTGGGATAGTTATTGAGGCAAAGAAAGGAAAGTGAGGAAAGCGTTCTCGGGGCCATTTCCCACCCTAAGAGAAGTCTTATTGAAAGCAGCTCCTCAACAGGATTTGAACCTGTGACCTATGAAACCTGAAGCAGCCCCACTGCTTAGTCTCCTGGAAAAGCTCTCATTCTGGTGGGTGGGATCAAATTAACCAGAACTGGCAACTGGCCAGGACCCCAGGGACAATGCTTACTTTTCCTTGGAGGTGGGAAGGAGTGTCCAAGTTGCTGTAATCACTGTCTTTGCAAGAAATGACTTTGGTAAGCAGAGTGCAATTACCTGGGTTGAAGTATAGCCAAGACCTTTGGGTTAATATCTCTGCTTATGTAAGAAGTGCCAAGGGGTTGTTAATGACCCTCCAGGTTAGGACCTAGGCTTGTAAGAAAGGAGAGACTGAAAGAAGAGAGGTTTTGGATTAGAAAGAAGCAGTTTTTGAGTCCCCAACCTCTTCGTCAGTCATGGCTTCAGCGTTGGCTCAGAGGGACAAAGCAACAGTACTGGGGTTGCCCTGAAGGCCTTTCTGATCTGCTCCATATATCACCTCTTCCGAAGTTATTTACTGGTGTTGAGGTGGGGGCCCTAGTTTAATGGTGTAGTGGAATAATGCCAAGTGGGTTAGGAGCAGGTTGTTCTGCTGACCACAGCTGGAATGGTTTCCAAGTGCCTTAGTGCCAGGCAGCTCTAATGGACCTGGGTCAAAAGTCTTTAAAATAGCAGGGCTGCTACACCCACTCCCAATCCCAGACCTAAATTGTCCCTCCCCACGTCCATCGCAGCCCATCATTCCCTTGTACCCACCCTATTTTTCTTGCTTTTTCTCTATCATGCATTTATCGAAATGCTGCATTTATAATACTTAAGAGATTTTTGTCGAAATCATGAATATACATTTGTCTTTTCAATACATCTGTACAGTTTTTATACATACTTTTAGTCCAGTCTGGAAAACTGGCTCACTTTCCTAACACCTACGTTATCTGGAAGGTGAACAGGCCATGTCATTTCACAGATGAAGAAACTGAGGTCGGAGAGATCAAACAACTTGCCCAAGATGGGCAGCTGGTAAGTGGTGGAGCTGGGGTTCGAACTAGCCTTGACCTCAGAATCTTTCTCTGGTCTTTCTATTTATATTAGGAAGGAAAACACAGAATAACCTGACTCATTCCCTTTTCCACATTGCCTCTGTAGAAGAAGGGATGGACCTCTCTAGCTATGTCTCTTGGTTTTATATAGTAGATCAGACCGTCACTCAGATTAAGGAGCTCTGTGCTTGCTGTATATAGGAGAGAGCGCTGCATCTCTTTAGCAGGGCTGCCCTGAAGGCAATGCCTCCTGCTGGTCCTTCAGCCTCATAGCTCCTGTCCTGTGGCTTTCTGGCTCCTGGACCCTCTCCATCTTCCTTGTCCTGGATTAATCGATTTCTTTTTTTTCTGATCAACCCTCCCCCATCTGCTCAACTTACCCCATCTCATCAGGATGTCTTTTTGATTTAAGACCAAGCCTCTTCTCCCAGGTCAGAAAGGGACTCTGCTGGGAGCTCCTGCTGCTTTCAGCATTCTCCTCCCCAGCAATCTTTCTCAGGAATGACATGCCTCTCCTCACACCACACCTCATTTTGTGCCTTTGTTTCTCATTTCTTTTCCAAGTCCTGGTAACCAAACAGCACCTCAACACGGTTATAAACTGTCACTGATGTTTTCCAGGTTTGAAACTCCCTTTTTAAAAAACTTCTTCCATCTGAGGCTCAGTGTCATCCCTGGAACAGCCCAGAAGAGCCCGGTGAAGCATGGAGCGAGCAGAGAAGACTCCATTCTGGCTAGAGAAGGGCAAGTTCTCGGAGCTGTAAAATTGCAGGAGAAACAGAGAGAAGCCAGCCCTCATGGCATACCTTCGCCACTATCTACTCACTCATTTGTTCAACAGACATTTATGAAGCACTGGCTTCTTAGTGGGGCAAACATGGTGCTGGGTGCCAGGACAATAATGTACAGTAAGACATGGTTCCCATCCTGGAGGAGATACTAAAATGAGTGTGGTGAGCACAGGTGCCAGGCAGTCTTCAAAATAAAATGAGAGGCACAGATCCGTGACAATTTTCTAGAAGGGGAGGCACTCTACAAACTTGAGCTCAGTTAAAATTTGGGCTCAGGAGTTCAGAAAAGGAAGGGAAAAGTGTGATTAGGCAGCAGTCACAACATCTGCAAAAGCCCAGGGAAATGAGAGAGCATTGGAGGAACTGCAAAGAAGGGAGCAGGATGGGGTTATAGTGCAAAAGGAGACAGACTACAGGGCTTGGGACTGACTGATGAATGAGTGAGAGGATAGGTTATAAGGAGATTCTATTTCTGTCCAAGGCAATTGTTGCATGGTGGACGGTGCTATTGGGTGAGATGGGATATGCTGGCATAAGTCTGGTGGAGTGGAGAAGATTGGTTTTATTTTGCACATGAATATTAAGGAGTGATTTGGACAGGTTGACATGAGCTTGGTCGATAAATCAGGACCTAGAAATGTATTCTCATGAGAAGGGTGTTTGGTGGTCTGCTGTGTAAATTTCCTATGACCATTCCATTCAAATCCCTTGGAGAAGAACAAATAGCATCAGAAGACTAAAACATGAGGACAAGTTCAACAGGACAAGTTCAACAGGATATGGACAAGTCCCCAGGATATGGACAAAGAAAAAGAGAGTGGCCAACTCAGGTCCTTTTCTGTGTTCTCCTTCCAGAATCTTGTAAGAGGGCAGGAGCTCTGATCTGGCAGTGAGTGAGGTTGGCAAAGCTGTTGACCATGCAGTTGACAGAGTTGACAATGCAGTTCCCAGAGAACTTTCAGCATCTGGTTTGATCTTCCTAACAGTAGTGTAGAAAGATATTTTCATTTTTCCTCCTTGACAGGTGAGGAAATCAGCTCAGGGAGGTCAGGAAACTGAGGACCATGCAGCTTGAAATTGGCAGAGCTGAAATGAAAACCAAGGTCTTCTTCATTTCAGTTGCTCATCTTTCCCCACACATGGCCCTCTCACCAGTAATTGGAGAACAGCTACATCTGTCAGCTACGAAGCCAGGGCTTTGGAGGCATAACCCTAGTAATTTCTGAGCCCCCTCCTTGTGTTCACGTCTCTGTGTGACTTCTATGGGAATCACTTGCATGTTACAGTCCTACGGGGAGCAACAGACACCCCATTGAAATGAGGACACTAAGTTTCAAAGATCAAGTAGCCTGCCCAATGGCAGGACAGGGATTTAAATTTAGATCCTTTTAACTCAAAGCTATGATTTTGTAAATGAAGGCTGGAAAGGAAGGAAAGTGCTTGGCCACAGAGAAAGCAAAAACAGAATTACAAGCTGGGAGGTTTTACTCATTTTTCTTAACTAATACTTTTGGGACTGACCATAAAATAACACATTACGCTGTAGAAAAATTTTAAATGCAAAAAACAAGTAAAATCATTAACTCAAGAAAATTGCTCACCAGTCTGTAAGCTGTCTGGAGGTCAGGATATTTTCCCTTTTGTTTACTGCTGAGTCCGAGCAACTAGAAGACTGAATCATTGGCACATTGAATGAATGGAAAATGACCTGAAATTCCACTACCTAAAGATAGGAACTATTTATATTTTCATGACTATTCTTCAAGAATTAGATCACTCAATCTATCATCTATCTATTATCTATCTATCTATCTATCTATCTATCTATCTATCTATCTATCCATCTATCTCTGAGAAAGAGAGAAAACACACAATATAAGATTCAGTGATTGAATTTATTTCATAACCTACTATTTATTTTTCCTTTCCTAGTAGACTGTTTTTCCTTTTGGGGAGGATTTGATTTCACTCACTCCAGTGAAGGATTATTTCCCTGTGGATTTGGTTTGGCTTGGATTTGGGGGGCCCACTTTATACCTTCCCCTCTTTCACCTCCCTCTTCACTTCTCACAGCTTGGGGAGCTCCAGTCAAAGCTCAGAGAGTTTATTCCCACTGTGATGGAGGTCTTGGGTCCATTTTGCTGAGGAGAGTGGCCCTCATGCCAGGATAAAAGCAACTTTGCAGGAAGGGCTGTTGCCCTGAGTGTGGGATGTCTGCATGGATAGCAGAGCACACCCCGTCAGGGCCTGTTTTCTCCCCTTGCCCGGCTCCTCATACTGGGACTTCAGGGGGCCTTTTCTGGATTTAGCAGCCCCATTTGGAGGAAGACTACAGCCTGAGGAAGCTGGCCTATATGCATTATATGCAAACTTTGAAAATGCAGTCTTCTGGCCTGTTGTATTAGAAATTTCCCCAGATTAGAACACTTTCTTTTGATTTCAAATAACCCCCTCCTACGTAACAGTGGTGAGCTGTGAACTCTGACACAAATGAAGAATCCAATTTTCTTCAAACTGAAAAAAGGAAAAGTACTGTTAGTGAGTTTTCATCGTTAATTTGGTTAATATTAATATAAAACACTTGGTTATTGCAGTCCAAACACACATCAACCTTGCAGTGAGGGACTGAGGCTGTGGAATACAAATCATTCTGACCAAGTGCATGGAATAAATTTGCCCTGTGTTCACATTTTACTAATGTAAACTCCAGTAAAAGACAAGGAACTATTTATAAAATCACAAGATACTGGAGCCCTGGGAAATGTTTTCGACCTTCTTTAAAGGGGAAGGAGCTGAGGCCCAGAGGGCCTAGTGACTTGCCTGAGGACCCCAGAGTCCCAGCCCATGCTCTGTTTCCCAAGCCCAGGAAGTCTGCTGAGCTTCAGATCTACCCCTTCCTTTGCCCAGCACAGGCTTTGGAGTCAAGCCTTTCCCAGGGCCCAGAAGGTCTGGCACCCTCCCTCACAACTCCCCCCAAGGCCTCAAACATAGGCCATCAGCCTCAGACTGGGCATCTCATCCACAGTGTAAGACTCCTCTTTGCCTAGGCAACCACATCCATCTTAAGAAGCCAGGGAGTGTTGCAATGTGCCAAGAGCCCCATGAGATAGATAATGTGGTCATTTTACAGATGAAGAAACTGAGACTCAGGGGGATGCGGTTACTTGCTTAAGGAGAGGGTGGTGGGGATACAGGGCCTGTGTTCCATCTCAAGCTTGTGTCAAAGCTCTTTGTTTCTTTACCCGAATGTTCTACAGTCTCCACAAATGATAACGGCTACTGCCATTTACAGTTATATGCCAGGATTTGTGCTAAGAGCTCTACAAGTTGGTGATACTTAATATAATCCTCACAGCCACACTGTGAAGTAAGGATTGAAGCAGGGGCAGAGGGAGCAAGAGAGAGATGCAAGCCTGATCTAGCCTTTTTGGCTGGGGACCACGCTGAAGTCTGGATGCCTTAATCTTGATGCAGACACCAGCCTCTGTGTGCCTCTGGACACAATGTGAGGATGATGATGCAGGCTTTGGCAGCACACCAGAGAAAGAGACTTCCTTTCTCTTCCCTCCCTTCTTAGAACGACAAACAAACAAAACTCTTGTTAATAGCTCAGGATGCCATAGCAAAATACCACAGACTGGGTGGCTTAAACAGCAGACATTTATTTTCTCACAGTGCTGGTGGTTGAGAAGTTCAAGGTCAAGGTGCTGGCAAATTCTGCTCTGGTGAGAGTCTCTTCCTGGCTTGTAGACAGCTGCCTATTCACTGTGTCATCATATGGCCTTCCCTGTGTGTGCATTCAAAAGCAGAGAGAGACAGAGAGACAGAGCACTCTGCTGTCTCTTCTTATAAGGGCACTAATCTGACCAGATAAGGCACCCACCCTTTATGACCTCATTTTACCTTAATTGCTTCCTTAAAGGCTTCCTAGCCAAATACAGACACATTGAGTATTAGGGCTTCAATATACAGATTTTGGAAGGGTCACAAACCTTCTGTCCATAACAACTGTCAACCTGCAAATGCCAACAAACAAGCCCAGCAATGTCCCATGGGTCCTCCTACTACTGTTGGGCTTTCAAAGCTTAGGGGGCTTCCAGCTTTGTCTGAATAATTTTTAAAAACATATTATTAAAATTCTGATTTCTTTCAAATTAACTTTCCAAACATGGCACAGTTAGTCTTCTACTCTGGGTCAAGCCAAATCTGCCCAGGGTGCCCAGCCTGGCTGCCTGGAAGCAATGGTCATGTTCAAGGTCAAGAGTGTTCTTCTCACAATTGAGGCTTGTGATTGTGCAATGCATTTGCCATGATCTTAGCAAAAATAGACACTCTTCCCATGTCACTATGTTTAGAACTCCTCCTAGCACTTGCATCAGGAGTTACTGTTAACGTGACTTCATGAATATCATATGAGTTCATGTACATAAACAGTGCCTTGCCCACAGTAGGCATTTTATAAGCGTGTGATGGTATCACTGGTGTTTTGTTATTATTATTGGTTGTTGAACCTGTTCTCCAGTTTAATTCAATTCCATTTGATTAAAACCTTATTGACTGGCTACACCGTACTATGCTAAGCACTGGGGATGCAGTGTTAGATAATGCAGACATGGCCTCTAAATGCATGTTGTCTGAGGGTTATCAGAATAACACTGGAGCATAGTTGCTTGGACAGTTGGTAAGTGCCACACTCTCTTTGGAGGTAGCAAAGTGGACTAAGGGATGCACTGGGCCTCTCAGAAGGTCTAGGTTCTAGTCCCAGACCAGCTGCTGACCAGCTCTGTCACAGGGAGATGGAAATCTCTGGCTTTAGTCCTTTCCTCTGTGATGGAAGGGCTTATATATATATATATATTCTCTAAGGCTTCCTTACTCTGGGTGTTCTCTGAGGTAAAGCATGAAGACATCCATGACAATGGACTTGTCTGTCCCAAAATATCTGCTACAAAATTATTTTTCAGTTCATCAGCTTCTGTAGATTAAATTTAGATTCAGTTTGGGTCTATATATCATAAGATACAACATGTAAAAAAAAGGATCAATTTTCTAAACCATTTGTCATTACTGAATTCCAAATATCTAGATATTTAACTGATTTTGTTCACATATTTCCCATAATGAAGACAGAGCTGTCACTCACCATCTGGGTGAACTGTGATCCTTTGCCTGCCAACTTACAGTATAATCTTTTTAAGGATCATGCTGGATGGTTCTTAAGAGATGGCCCATCACCTGTAAGTAATCGCCATCTCGAATAGGACATCTTTTAGCTTTGACTTCGTACAATCCCACATGCAGGCAGTTTGAGACGAAATATATGAGAGCTTTCTTCTAGAAGTGGAAGAGCCAAGAACCACACCAAAAGAGCAATGGAAACAGGAACTTCTAAGTGTCAGGCTTTAAGTCATCCTGGAGACCTGTTTATTTGCTGGTTTCTTTTCTGGTCCCCCAAGCTTGATGATAGATTACCATTGCAAGCTCATGATGTTAACCTAGTTGCTAGAGTGATTAAGGGCATGTGTTCTCCACAAATAATAGGTCTCATTCTGAGAGGTTTGACTATGGTAAAGTCTTTTAAGTTTTGATGAAGAACTCCTTGGCTTAGAGGTTCTACCTATACCCCCGAATGAATGGAATTGGCTGCCTGTTAGAGAAGACGTTTATCAACAGGTAAGAAACACACTCAAAAATGTCTTTTCTCACTTTGTGCACAGGCGTGTTCACTGAAAAGACTTTATAAGTATGTTTGGAATTTGCTGAATTCAGACAAACCTATGATATAATCATGCTGCTGATGAATTATACTCCACATCTCCATTCTTAGAGGTGGATACATCATGTTCTTAGTGGGTAGAGAAAATAGAGTACAGAGATACTTCCCACTTTTCCTAACTTTATTCAGTTATAAGTGACAACATGAGAGCCATAACCCATCATGATTTTCCCTTCTTTGAAGGCATTCTAACAGATACTAAGGGTCCTGAGAACTCGCCTCTATGTTAATATCTGCAAAGCTATGACATTTTGCCCCACTTCTAAAGAAGAAATCATTCATTTAACCTATTTTCAGTTGATTCAAAGCAATGAAAAATTTCCCCCAGAAAACTCAACATTTCCAGAGAGAAAATAAGAAGAAAACTTCCTTTAATTCTAGGAACTTAGAAAATTCCAATAAAATTCTTTACAGCTGTGTTACCTGGAATCAAATTCTTTACCTTACAATACCATCTTTATATATTTTAGAAACATATTTCTATTTTTCTAAACTTAAATATTTACTAGCTTTCCCTTTCCATCATGAGCATCTGACTAATCTTAAGGAAAAGGCCATTTCATTGAGAACTTCAAAAAAAACAGTGGCATTTGTAGTAGAGTTTCTACTTCAGATTATTCCTCTGAGAATTTTGTTTGTGGAATCCCCTTTGCAAATGACTCTGTAATGACCATCACACTAATATTACCCTAACATAAATTTCATTTTAAATTGTGAATCTTAGCAGTTTATCATCAATTCACAACTGGTACCATTTTGCATATTAAATGAAGAAAAGTAGCGGTGTATTTTTAAATGTGATTTACAAATTGCTTATGGTGTTGTTGATATATGTAACAAATGAAAAGAATCAACTCAAAACAAAAAACACTGAAAAAGTTAAATGGGTGTATGCTTTCTGCCTTGAATAGAACCTTCAAGCTTTTAACTTTTTTTCCATGTTAGTGCTCTAGAGAATTTTTGTTCTTCTTAGGTAAAAGTAAATTCTCTTTAAGGTGGGAAGACCATGTCTTCATTCATTAT
The DNA here is from genome assembly GCF_003031525.2 of Neophocaena asiaeorientalis asiaeorientalis. Taxonomy (NCBI): domain Eukaryota; kingdom Metazoa; phylum Chordata; class Mammalia; order Artiodactyla; family Phocoenidae; genus Neophocaena; species Neophocaena asiaeorientalis. The sequence goes on along the minus strand of NW_020175700.1, from coordinate 433,556 downwards.
ATGAATTCAGAAAATCACCAATACGATCAGTGGTTATAAACTATTGCCTACTGCAGTAACCCTCAGACACTAAGCCATGAATTTCCCCCAAATCTTTTTGTTCCATAAGACTAGTTATTTTTTTTTTCTTTCTTTTGTCATATGACAAGCATCTCACAAGATCATGAGGATTGTACATCATCCATAATAATGTACATCCCTTTCTTTAAAGGTTACCATAGAATGAACAATTGATTTCCCTTCTTATTTAGCTTAAGTACTGGCAGGAATCAAGACATTTTTGTCATTACATCTTGCCAGCACCTGGCGTGGACAATGAACCCAGCGATGCTCAATCAACATAGGCTGAATGCAGTCAACTGCCTGATCAGAGAGAAAGAAAGAGTTCGTAGAGATGACTTTCCTGTCCCATGGCATAGTGTGTTGGGATCCCGACTCACAGGCTGAGGACCAAAATTATGACAAGGCCACAGGAAGCTGAGTTGAAAAGGGCTCTTCTATACTTTCTGGGGTTTTCCAACAATGAATCCTCAGTCTTGTGTTCTTTCTGGTATTTGAAGGTAGAATATAGGAGGGTCTATTTGTTTCAGAACAAACAAATCAGTGATAAAACCATTTAGAAATTTCTTGGAATGTTAATTTGAACCTGGTCTTTGCTTTGGGGGACTTTCTGGGACCTTCCCCAGCATAACAGCCACTAATAGAGATATACTCTAGAGTTGGTTGTATTTGGTTTAGTTTTTAGTTATCTTGGTCTATAAACAGTAAATTAGAAATGAAATCATTTTTATACTGGAGTTTTAAAACTGAGCTGTGGGGCTTCCCTGGTGGCACAGTGGTTGGGAGTCTGCCTGCCGATGCAGGGGACACGGGTTCGTGCCCTGGTCTGGGAGGATCCCACATGCCGCGGAGCGGCTGGGCCCATGAGCCATGGCCGCTGGGCCTTTGCGTCCGGATCCTCTGCTCCGCGACGGGAGAGGCCACAGCAGTGAGAGACCCACGTACCGCAAAAACAAAAAAACTGAGCTGTAGATTACACCTTCCATCATGGGTCTCTGGATTAGGGACCCCTCAGCTTACACATGGGGACTTGAGCCTTTTTGAACTCTTCTTAAGTGTCAGTTTACCAAATAAGAAAATAGTCTGCAAATATAGCAACCTCCCAGCATGCCAGATGCTCCTTCTTATCTAAGTCTCCTTAGAGGAGGCCAATTAACGACTGCATTGATTTGTTTATGTTTCTGTTAAAAACAAATTTCCAGCCTTTCTTTTGCCACATAAAACATAAGGTTTCATCCATAGAGAAGAACAATAAGGAATGATGAACTGAGTGTTGGGTGTAGCCTTGATGTGCAGTTGTCACACTTGAGCCAATGAGAGAGGACTTTGTTAATTGTGTGTTAAGGTGGATTGCCTTTCTTCTGAGGATGGTTTTAGGATAGATCTGAAACAAATAACTCCTTTGCCTCTTGTGAGGAATCAGGATGCACATGTGCGATGCAGTTATTTCCTCTCATAGATCCATAATGCTGACTGCACTTGGAAACATTGCCTGAAGATTGGGAGGAAAAATAAGAAATTTAGAACTTCTTTCTCTATGTACAGTATATGCACAAAATGCATGTTCACTCTTTAGAGTGTGGCAGTATTTTTATACTCACAGAGAAAACCAGCACATTTCCCAACTCTGATTGTTTTGTTGTTGTTGTTTTTCCTGTTTAGAAACTGTTGTGATGTTTATACATACCCCCCAAAATAGCTCGATATGAATTTTTTTTGAATAGCAATTGTTTGAGAAAAAGCAAAAGGAAATATTCACAGTACAGGCAGTTTGCTTCTCTTACAATGGGGGATTTGCCTAAAGAACATATTTCAGGTGTTGCAGAAACAAGCCCATTTTCTCTCAGCCTCCATCCCACATGCAGGTCAGCCTTCAGCCGCTTATTAATTTTTATGAGCAAGTTACAGACTTGGAGAAAGAGAGGTGGGGGCTTTGGTAATAGAGAAACAGAATGACCCACACTCTGGAAGATCAGGGAGAGTATTCTTTAACTATGAGCAATTGATTTTATTTTCAGTTTTAAGGATTTCATCTCTAACAAAAAGGATATACTAATTAATGGAGCTTTCTCTGTCACTGGTGGGTTAAGCCCTGCTGATAACATGTGATGGTTCCATAAGATCACAGTTCCCTTTTTATCAGCAGTAGAAGGATTAAAAGCACTTGGGTCATTCATTAACTCCTATCTCTCTTCCATATCACCTTGAAATCCAAGTGGAGAGAAATAGGATTAATAAATATTGGAAGAAGATCTCATCACACCATTCTCTCTTTATATAATATTTCCCTATCAAGCTCTGCTTCATGGTCAAAAATCAGTGCTTCTGTTGGCAATGAAAACTGCAATGCTGAAGTGTCTTTTTAAAATAGCTGGGATCATTGGAACACATAAGGAGAGCAAACCAAACTTGTGGTCAAGAGGCAAGAGGGATACAGGTGTGGATGGTGATACGGGGAGTAGTAAGTATGCCAGGAATTCAGACCTATGGGTTCCTAGTAGGAGCTTGCTTTCTCTGCTCTTACAATCTATTGCCCCCATCATGGTGAAAGGCTCAGATCTAGCTTGCCAGTGAACAGCAGGGACTTGGTAAACTAACTTATACTTTCTCTTACAGGATGCACCGTGCTCTCCTGGATGCAACCACATCTACTCTTTACAATAGACAGTTGGTGTCTGCATCTTACAAGAGAATTAGAGCTCTGACAGGTGAAGTGAAGTGCCTATAGTCATGCAACTGGACTGTAGCCATTCCCATGGAAGCCAGATCTTTATCTCCAATCCAAGTTCTTTCTAAGATACAGAGGAAAGTGGAAAGAGAATGTCTCCCCTCACCCCCCACCAGGTGCACCACTTTGTCACCATCTGGCTATTCTTGAATCTTTTATCATATCCAATTTGGGGAAATTAGGATTTATAATATAGCCCCTGCTGCCCACTGGCTGAGTCAAGTTATGCTGCCTCTCTACCATATTTAAGTATGCCATAGACAAGACAAGGCTTCAAGTTCAGAGCATCAGGAATAAGGTAACAAAATGTCTCTCAGTTTTGGGCTGAACCCATCACTCATCTTCCTAAAACTGTATCTTCACCATCCATGGCCTTTTAGTAGTGAAAAGCTTCCATGATTGAAAGCAAAATTCCCGTGAGTTTATTGTCTAAGGTCAGGGGAGTGGCATAATATCATTTTTTATATTAGGAAAGTAAATGATTTTCATTGTAGGCAATCTGTATACTCTAACAATAAAAACAAGCAAATAGTTCACCTGCAATTTCACATTTATCTTATTCACTTTAAATCATTACTTGATGTTTACATCCTATTCATATTTTCCATATCATATGTTAAGAAATCCCATATAGTAGAAATCCTCTCTAATAGGGAAGAATGATTTTATATATTTATGTCTACTTTTGTGATATATAAGCAGCTTTACTGAGAAATAATTGACAAAAAATAAATTGCATCTATTTAAAGTGTACCATTTGTTAATTTTTGACCCACAAATACATTTGTGGAACCATTGCACTGTAAAGAGAATGAACACATCCATCACTTCCAGAATTTCCTCATGCCCCTTTGAAATCCCTCTCTTCTTGCTTCTCCCACCTTCCATCCCCCATGTAAACATCAAGTTATTTTCTTACTATAGATTTGTTCATATTTTCTAGAATTTTATATAAATGAAATCCTGTAGTAGGAACTATTTTTTGGTCTCACTTCATTTACTCAGCATAATTTTTTTGATTCATCCATGTTGTGTATACCAACTGTTCATTTCATTCATTTTATGGATATACCACATTTGTTTATATATTCATCTGTTGAATATTTGAGTTGTTTCCAGTTTTTGACTATCAATACAGGCCATTGTATGAATACATAATTTATCTCAGGAAAATATCAAGGAAGTGAAATTGCTGAATCATGTGGTATATCAATGTTTAACAATTTAAGAACTTGTCAAACTGTTTTTCCAAAGTGATTCCACCATTCTGCATTCTCTCCAGTGTTGTAGGACAGTTCCAATCCTCCACATCATTGCCAAAACTTGAAATGGCCAGTCTTAGTTTTAGCCAATCTAATAGGTATAAAAGTGATTTCTAAATGTAGTTTCAATTTTTATTTACCTAACAACTACTGGTGTTACGCAAATTTTCTTGTCTTGTCATCCACATGTCTTTTCAAATATTACGTCTATTTTTAAAATGTGGTTATTTCCTATTTATCAAGTTTTGAAAAGACTTTATATATTCCGGATACAAGTCTTTAGTAGTATGTGGTTTGAAAAATTTCTCCCCATTCTGTGACTAATGTTTTATTCCCCTGTGTCTTTCAAAAGAGCATAAGTTATTAATTTTGATGAAGTTAAAATTTTTATTTTATGAGGAGATAAACTAACATTCTTTTGGCAACACATCAAAGAAATCTTTGCTTAAACTAAATTTAACAAATTTTTTCTCCCTTGTTTCTTCCTAGACATTTTATAGTTATGTGGCATGGACATATATACACTACCAAGTGTAAAATAGATAGATAATGGGAAGCAGACACATAGCACAGGGAGATCAGCTCGGTACTTTCTGACCACTTAGAGAGGTGGGATAGGGAGGGTGGGAGGGAGATGCAAGAAGGAGGAGATATGGGTATATATGTTTATGTATAGCTGATTCACTTTATTATAAAGTAGAAAGTAACACACCACTGTACAGCAGTTTTACTCCAATAAAGATGTAAAAAAAAAAAAAACTTAGTTCTATGATCCATTCTAAGTTAATTGTTGTACATGGTGTAAGGTATAGATCAAAATTTATTTATACATGGACATCAAATTATTCCAGCCTTGTAAGTTTTTTTTTATTGAAGTATAGTTGATTTACAATGTTGTATTCGTTTCAGTTGCACAACATACTGATTCAACATACATATATATATATTCTTTTTCAGATTCTTTTCCATTATAGATTATTACTGTAGGTCCTTGCTGTTTATCTGTTTTATATATAGTAGTATGTATCTGTGAATCCCAAACTCCTAATTTATTCCTCCCCCCTTTTCCTTTTGGTAACTGTAAGTTTGTTTTCTATGTCTGTGAATCCATTTCTGTTTTGTAAATAAATTCATTTGTATCATTTTTTTAGATTCCACATATAATTGGAATCATAAGATATTTGTCTTTCTCTGACTTACTTCACTTAGTCTGATAATCTTTAGGTCCATCCATATTGCTGCAAATGGCATTATTTCCTTCTTTTTTATGACTAATATTCCATTGTGCATATATACCACATCTTTATCCATTCATCTGTTGATGGACATTTAGTTTGCTTCCATGTCTTGGCTATTGTAAATAGTGCTGCAATGAACATTAGAGTGCATATACCTTTTTAAATTAGAGATTTCATCTTTTCTGGATATATGTCCAGGAATGAGATTCCTGGATCATATGATAACTCTATTTTTAGTTGTTTAAGGAACCTGTATACTTTTTTCCATAGTGGCTGCACCAATTTACATTCCCACCAACAGTGCAGGAAGTTTATTTTTCTCCACATCCTCTGCAGCAGTTATTATTTATAAGCTTTTTAATGATTGACATTCTGACTGGTGTGAGGTGATACCTCATTGCCGTTTTGATTTGCATTTCTCTAATAATTAGCAATGTTGAGCATCTTTTCATGTGCCTGTTGTCTAGCCCCATATCTTGAAAAGACTATTGTATCTCCAAATGAATTGCTTTTGTGTATTTGTCAAAAATAGTTGGCTACATATATGTCTGTATATTTGTGGACTCTGTTTACATCATGACCTATTTGCTTGTCCTGACACCAAAATTGCACTATCTTCATTACTGTAGCCTCATAATAAAATTTAGAATCAGATAGTGTCAGTCCTCCAAATTTGTTCTTTTATAAAGCTGTTTTGTCTAATCTGTATCTGTTTTATTTCTGCATGGATTTTAGAATCAGTTTGCCAACTTGTAAAATAAATTATCTTGGACTTTTGATTGGGCTCATATTTATTCTACAGAACAATTTGTAAAGAACTGACTGCTTGATAATATTCAGTCTAGTGAACCATGAATCTGGCGCATCCCTCCATTTATTTAGGTCTTCTTTAATTTCTTCCAGCACTATTTTGTAAACTTTAGTGCACAGATCTTGCATATCTTTTGTCAGATTTATCTCATACTTTCATATTTTAAAATATTATAAATGTTATTGATTTTTTTAACTTCAAATTTATTTTTCATCATTGGAATATAGACTTGTAACTGATTTTGTTATTATGCTTACATCCTAGAAATTTACTAAACCCATGAAATAGTTCTATTAGCTTTTTGGTAGATTCCATGGGATTTCCAATGGAAAGGATTATGTTGTCTACAAATAAAGATACTCTTAATTGTTTCTTTCCAATATTAGTATTTTAAATTTATTTTTCTTGCCTATTGCACTGCCTAGAACCTTCAGTGCAATGTTGGGTAGAAGTGGTGTGAGTGGATATCCTTGTCTTCTTCCTGATCCTGGGGGAAAACCTTCAGTTTTTCACATTGAATATGATGTTAACTGTAGGTTTTGGTAGATGTTTTTTATCATGTAGAGAAAGTTCCCTTGTATTCCTAATATATTAATATCTTTTGACAGGGCTACATGTTCAATTTTGTCAAATGTTTTTCTGCACCTATTGAGGTGATTACATGATTTTCTATTTTTACTTGATAATATAGTAAGTTACATAAATTGATTTTCTAATATAAATCAACCTTGCATTCCGAGGACAAATCTCAATTGTTCTTGATATATCATATTTTTAACATATTGTTAGTAATTTTGCTAAAAATTTGTTTAAAATTTGCATCTACATTAATGAGGGATATACTATAGTTTTCTTATAATGTTTCTGTTATATTTTGATAGCAGGCCATTCTGGCTTCATAGAATGACTTGGGATTAATTTACTCTTCTTCAGTTTTTCCAGAAGAACTCTTCTAGAATTGGTATTCTTTCTTTCTTGAATGTTTGATAGAATTCACAAAGTAAAGATATCTATAGTATTTATAATTACAATAGTTAATTCTTTAATACATACTAAGTTATTCCAATTAATCAGTTTTTTCTTGAGTGAACTTTGATCATTTGTGTCTTTAAAGGAAATTTTCCACTTCATCTAACTTGTCAAATTTTTAGCCATAAAACATTTTAAAAAACATTTATTATCATTTTGATAACTGTATAATCTATAGAGATGTCACTTCTCTCAATCCTGATTTTAGTAAATTTTTTTTCCTGATTAGTATGGTTAGAGGTTTATCAATTCTATTGATTTTCTTAAATAACCAATTATTGACTTCATAGATTCTCCTTTGTTTGTATTTTCATTGATTTCTAACCTGATCAGTATTATTTCATTTTTTTCTATTTGTTTTATGGTTTCTTTGCTCTTTTTTTGTCTGGTTCCTTAAGGTGGAGGCTGAGGTCACTAACTGAGACCTTTCATCTTTTCTAAAACAGGCCTTTAGTGTGATAAGTTTAACTTCAAGTAATGCTTTAAGATGACTTACAGATTAATATATGTTGTGTTTTAATTTTCATTCAGTTCAAAAATATTCTCTAACTTCTCTTTGAATTTTTTGAACCACATGTTATTTAGAAGTATGTTATTTATTATTAAATATGTGGGGATATTCCAGAGATCTTTATCTTATTGATTTCCAAGTTGATTCCATTTTGGCCAGAGAACATACTCTGTGATTTAAATCCTTTATAATTTGTTGAAACTTGCTTTATGTTGCAGAGTATGGTAGATCTTGGTAACTGTTCCACTGTGTGCTTGAAAAGAATGTATATTCTGTGCTCTGGGGTAGAGTATTCTATAAATATCAATGACGTCTTGTTGGTTGATTGTGTTATTCAAACATATGATGTTACTGATATTTTATTTACTTGTTCTATAAATTATTGAGAGAGCAGTACTGTAATCTCTGGCAACAACTGTAAATGTCTGTTTTTCTTTGGCATGCTATCAGTTTTTCTTCATGTATCTTGAAGATCTCTTATTAAGTATATGCTATGGTCTGAATGTTTGTGTCTCCCCAAAATTAATATGTTGAAGCTTAATCCCCAATGTGAAGGTATTTGGAGGTGGAGCCTTTGGGAGATGATTAGGTCATGCAGGCAGAGCCCTTATGACTGGAATTAGTGTCCTTATAAAGGAGACCCCAAAGAGGTCTCCTGACCCTTCCACCATATAAAGACACAAAAATGTTAGATGCCTATGAACAAGGAAGCAGGTTCTCACCAGGCAATGAATCTGCTGATGCCTTGATCTTGGACTTCTAGCCCTCAGAACAGTGAGAAATAAATTTCTATTGTTTGTAAGCTACCTAGTCTATGGTACTTTGTTATAGCAGCCTAACAAATTAAGACAGTACATAAAGTACATAATCATTTCGGCATGTTAGGTCCTCTTGATGAACTGACAGATTTACACAATGAAATCACATTTTTATGCCTGGCAATATTCTCTTTATTGAAATGAACTTTGATATAATACAGACTCTTTGGCTTAAAAAAACAAACAAACTCCATAGCACATTTTAAAAGTAACAACTGTATTGAGATATTATTCAATTATCATAAAATTAACCTGTTCTAAAGTGTAGAATTCAGTTTTTTTAGTATATTCATATAGTTGTGGAACTATGACATCATTTAATTTTAGAATGTTTTCATTACCTCCCAAAGAAACTCTATATCCATTAGCAATTACTCATTATCACCCCTCTCTCTAGCCTCTGGCAACAATAGTAAACTTTTTGTTTCTATGATTTGCCTATTCTGGATATTTTATATTTAGTCTAGATGGAATCTGGAATCATGGAGTATGTATTCTTGTGACTGACTACTTTCATTTAGCATAACATTTTCCAATGCATCTGTGTATCTTTCCATTCATTTAGGTTTTTCTTTTATGTCTTTTAGCAATATTTAGTAGTTTTCAGTGTAAGTCAAACTTATATGATTAAATTTATTCTTAATATTCAAATGTTTTTATGATAATCTAAGGAATTGTTTTATTTATTTAATTTAAATGTTTACTGATAGCATTTAGAAATACAATTGATTTTGTTTTGAATATTGACCTTGTGTCCCATGGCTTTGCTGAAATTGTTTATTAGTTCTAATATTGTGTGTGTGTGCATGTGCACACATGCATGCATATATGTATGTATTTGGATTCCTTAGAATTTATTGTATACAAGAATATGTCATATGAGAATAGATATATTTTTATGTCTTCATTTATCATCTGGATGCCATTTATTTCCTTTTCTTTCCTAATTGCTCTGGCTAGATTCTGCAGTACAATGTTGAATAGAAGTGAGAAGAGCAGATATTCTTATCCTGCTGTTTCCCTCCTTGATCTTAAGGGAAAATAATTCAATCAAACCTATTACCTGAAGGCTTTTGTGTATGCTCTGTATAAGGTTTAGTAAATTTTCTTCTATCCCTAGTTTTTTGTTTCTTTTTATCACCAATGTATGTGGATTTTTTTCAAATACTTTCACACTATCTATTGAGATGATCATGGTTTTTTTTTTATTAATATGTTGTATTACACTGATTTGTTTTTTGATGTTAAACCAGTTTTGCATTCCTTGGATAATCCTGCTTGGTCATGATGTATAATCCTTTATATGTTGCTGGTTTGGATGGTAGAGATTTTGTTGAGGATTTTTGGGTCTATATTCATAAGGGACATTGATCTTGTGATGTCTTTCCCTAGTTTTAGTGTCAAGGCAAGACATGGTCCTAGGGTTTCTCTCTGGAGACTTTCAAAATTATACTAATTTAGAGGGGAGACCTTCAAAATGATGGAGGAGTAAGACATGGAGATCACCTTCCTCCCCACAAATACATCAGAAATACATCTACACGTGGAACAACTCCTACAGAACACCTACTGAATGCTGGCAGAAGACGTCAGACTTCCAAAAAGGCAAGAAACTCCCCATGTACCTGGGTAGGGCAAAAAGAAAAAAAAAAAAAAAAAACAGAGAAAAAAGAATAGGGACGGGACCCGCCCCAGTGGGAGGGAGCTGTGAAGGAGGAAAGGTTTCCACACACTAGGAA
>NW_020175700.1:387072-423274 GCF_003031525.2 Neophocaena asiaeorientalis asiaeorientalis | reverse complement strand
TTCTCCTAGGGTTTCTCTCTGGAGACTTTCAAAATTATACTAATTTAGAGGGGAGACCTTCAAAATGATGGAGGAGTAAGACATGGAGATCACCTTCCTCCCCACAAATACATCAGAAATACATCTACACGTGGAACAACTCCTACAGAACACCTACTGAATGCTGGCAGAAGACGTCAGACTTCCAAAAAGGGAAGAAACTCCCCATGTACCTGGGTAGGGCAAAAAGAAAAAAAAAAAAAAAAAAACAGAGACAAAAGAATAGGGACGGGACCTGCACCAGTGGGAGGGAGCTGTGAAGGAGGAAAGGTTTCCACACACTAGGAAGCCTCTTCACTGGCGGAGATGGGACGTAGCAGGGGTGGGGGGAAGCTTGGGAGCCATGGAGGAGAGCGCAGCAACAGGGGTGCAGAGGGAAAAGTGGAGAGATTCCCGCACAGAGGATCAGTGCCGACCAGCCCTCACCAGCCTGAGAGGCTTGTCTGCTCACCCACTGGGACGGGGGGGGGCTGGGAGCTGAGGCTCTGGCTTTGGGGGTCAGATCCCAGGGAGAGGACTGGGGTTGGCTGCAAAAACACAGCCTGAAGGGGGCTAGTGCACCACAGCTAGCCAGGAGGGAGTACGGGAAAAAGTCTGGACCTGCCTAAGAAGCAAGAGACCATTGCTTTGGGATGTGCAAGGAGAGAGGATTCAGAACACTGGCTAAATGAGCTCCAGAGATGGGAGCGAGCCACAGCGATCAGCGTGGACATGAAACGGGCATGAAACACTAAGGCTGCTGCCGCAGCCACCAAGAAGCTGTGCAAGCACAGGTCACTATCCTCCCGGGAGCCTGTGCAGCTCACCACTGCCAGGGTCCCCTGATCCACGGACAACTTCCCGGGGAGAACACACAACATGCCTCAGGCTGTTGCAATGTCACGCTGACCTCTGCTGCCTCAGGATCGCCCTGCATTCCATACCCCTCCCTCCCTGCCAGCCTGAGTGAGCCAGAGTCCCCTAATCAGCTGCTTCTTTAACCCCGTCCTGCCTGGGCAGGAACAGACACCTTCAGGTGGCCTATACATGCAGAGGTGGGGCCAATCAAAAGCTGAACTCCAGGAGCTGTGCCAAAAAATAAGAGAAAGGGAAATCTCTCCCAGCAGCCTCAGGAGCATTGGATTAAATCTCCAAAATTAACTTGAAGTACCCTGAGACTGTGGAATACCTGAACAGACAATGAATAATCCCAAAATTGAGGCAACGAACTTTGGGAATAACTATAGACTTGGGGTTTGCTGTACGCAACTAACTGGTTTCTGGTTTTATGTTGATCTTAGTTTAGTATTCAGAGTTTATTATCATTGTTAGATTTGTTTATTGATTTGGTTGCTCTCTTCCTTCTTTTTTAAAAAAATATATATACATATATATTTTTTCCTTTTTCTCTTTTTGTGAGTGTGTATGCGTATGCTTTTTTGTGTGATATTGTCTGTATAGCTTTGCTTTTACCATTTGTCCTAGGGTTCTGTCTGTCCGCTTTTTTGTTTTTTTTTTAATATAGTTTTTAGTGCTTGTTATCATTGGTGGATTTGATATTTGGTTTGGTTGCTCTCCGAATTCTTTCTTTCTTTTTTCTTTTTTAAAATTTTTTAATTGTTAATTTTTTTTATTTTAATAACATTATTTCTTTTTATTTTATTTTTATCTTTCTTTCTTTTTTACTCCCTTTTCTTCTGAGCCATGTGGATGACAGGGTCTTGGAACCCCACTGGGTGTCAGCCCTGTGCCTCTGAGGTTGGAAAGCCAAGTTCAGGATATTGGTCCACCAGAGACCTCCCAGTTCCACGTAATATCAAACGGTGAAAGCTCTCACAGAGATCTCCATCTCAACACTAAGACCCAGTGCCACTCAACAAACAGCAAGCTACAGTGCTTGACACGCTATGCCAAACAACTAGCAAGACAGGAACACAACCCCAACCATTAGCAGAGAGGCTGCCTATAATCATAATAAATTCACAGCCACCCCAAAACACACCAGCGGACACAGTCCTGCCCACCAGAAAGACAATATCCAGACTCATCCATCAGAGCACAGACACTAGTCCCCTCCACCAAAAAGCCTACACAACACACTGAACCAACCTTAGCCACTGGGGACAGACACCAAAAACAATGGGAATTACACACCTGCAGCCTGTGAAAATGAGACTCCAAACACAGTAACTTAAGCAAAACAAGAAGACAGAAAAACACAAAACAGATGAAAGAGCAAGGTAAAAACCCACCAGACCAAACAAATGAAGGGGAAATAGGCAGTCTACCTGAAAAGGAATTCAGAGTAATGATAGTAAAGATAATCTAAAATCTTGGAAATAGAATGGAGAAAATACAAGAAATGTTTAACAAGGACCTAGAAGACCTAAAAAGCAAACAAACAATGATGAACAACACAATAAATGAAATTAAAAATTCTCTAGAAGGAATCAATAGCAGAATAACTGAGGCAGAAGAATGAATAAGTGACCTGGAAGATAAAATAATGGAAATAACTACTGCAGAGCAGAATAAACAAAAAAAAGGAATGGAAAGAACTGAGGATAGTCTTAGACACCTCTGGGACAAAATTAAATGCACCAACATTCTAATTATAGGGTTCCCAGAAGAACAAGAGAAAAAGAAAGGGACTGAGAAAATATTTGAAGAGATTATAGTTGAAAACTTCCCTATTTTGGGAAAGGGAATAGTCTATCAAGTCCAGGAAGTGCAGAGAGCCCCGTACAGGATAAATCCAAGGAGAAACATGCCAAGACACATATTAATCAAATTATCAAAAATTAAATACAAAGAAAAAATATTAAACGCAACAAGGGAAAACCAACAAATAACATAAAAGGGAATCCCCAGAAGGTTATCAGCTGATCTTTCAGCAGAAACTCTACAAACCAGATGGGAGTGGCGACATATTAAAGTGATGAAAGGGAAAAATCTACAACCAAGATTACTCTACACAGCAAGAATCTCATTTAGATTAAATGGAGAAATTAAAAACTTTACAGACAAGCAAAAGCTAAGAGAATTCAGCACCACCACACCAGCTTTACAAGAAACGCTAAAGGAACTGCTCTAGGCAGGAAACACAAGAGAAGGAAAAGACCTACAATAACAAACCCAAAACTATTAAGAAAATGGTAATAGGAACATACATATGGATAATTACCTTAAAGGTAAATGGATTAAATGCTTCAAACAAAAGATATAGACTGGCTTAATGGATACAAAAACAAGACCTGTATATGCTATCTACAAGAGATGCATTTCAGACCTAGGGACACATATAGACTAACAGTGAGAGGATGGAAAAAGATATTCCATGCAAATGGAAATCAAAGAAAGCTGGCATAGCAATTCTCATATCAGACAAAATAGACTTTCAAATAAAGACTATTACAAGAGACAAACAAGGACACAACATAATGATCAAAGGATCAATCCAAGAAGAATATATAACAATTATAAATATTTATGCACCCAACATAGGAGCACCTCAATACATAAGGGAAATGCTAAGAGCCATAAAAGGGGAAATCGACAGTAACACAATCATAGTAGGGGACTTTAACACCTCACTTTCACCAATGGACAGATCATCCAAAATGAAAATAAATAAGGAAACACAAGCTTTAAATGATACATTAAACAAAATGGCCTTAATTGATATTTGTAAGGCATTCCATCCAAAAACAACAGAATACACATTCTTCTCAAGTGCTCATAGAACATTCTCCAGGACAGAACATATCTTGGGTCACAAATCAAGCCTTGGTAAATTTAAGAAAATTGAAATTGTATCAAGTAATTTTTCAGACCACAACACTATGAGACTAGATATCAATTACAGGAAAAAAATCTGTAAAAAATACAAACACATGGAGTCTAAACAATACACTACTTAATAACCAAGAGATCACTGAGGAAATCAGAGAGGAAATAAAAAAATACCTAGAAAAAAATGACAATCAAAACACGACAATCCACAAACTATGGGATGCATCAGAGCAGTTCTAAGAGGGAAGTTTATAGCAATACAATCCTACCTTAAGAAACAATTAACATCTCAAATAAAAAAACCTAACTTTATACCTACAGCAATTAGAGAAAGAAGAACAAAAAAAACCCAAGTTAACAGAGGGAAAGAAATCATAAAGATCAGATCAGAAATAAATAAAAAAGAAATGAAGGAAATGATAGCAAAGATCAATAAAACTAAAAGCTGGTTCTTTGAGAAGATAAACAAAATTGATAAACCATTAGCCAGACACATTAAGAAAAAAAGAAGACTCAAATCAATAGAATTAGAAATGAAAAAGAAGTAACAACTGACGCTGTAGGAATACAAAGGATCATGAGCTTATGTATATGTATAGCTGATTCACTTTGTTATAAAGCAGAAACTAACACACCATTGTAAAGCAATTATACCCCAATAAAGATGTTTAAAAAATAAAAAATAAATAAAAAAATAAAAAATTTCTTTCTGCTATTGATTTCTAATTTTATTCATTGTGGTTGGGGACATACTTTGTACAATTTCAATTCCTTTGAATTGATTGAGGCCTGCTTATGACCTAACATTTGGTTCATTCTGGAGAATGTTCCTTGTGTACTTCAGAAGAACGTTTATTTTATTATGGTTGGGTGAAAAGTTTAATTGATGTCTGTTAGATCTAGTTGGTTTATTTTGTTGTTCAAAGCTTCTATTTCCTTGTTGTTCTCCTAGATGTTCTATTAATTAATTAATTAATTAGTTATTGTTTTGCAGTATGCAAGCCTCTCACTTTTGTGGCCTCTCCCGCTGCGGAGCACAGGCTCCGGACGCGCAGGCTCAGCGGCCATGGCTCACGGACCCAGCCGCTCCGTGGCATGTGGGATCCCCCCGGACCGGGGCATGAAACCGTGTGCCCTGCATCGGCAGGCAGACTCTCAACCATTGTGCCACCAGGTAAGACCCTATATTAATTATTGATAATGGTATATTGAAGATCCAACTATTTTTGTTTTATTGCGTATTTCTCCTTTCTGCCTATAATGTTCTTTTCCAGGCCCTTTGCATGATTGACTCCTTTCATATTTAAATAACTCCTCTCCAAATATCCTATGGAAAGTAGCTCCTCCTCGTCTTTCTCTATTGCAGAAGCATATTTTTCATTATAATCACAAATGTCATTATTTCATCTATTGACTTAGCTGCTCACAGTCTATCTCCCACTTTAGAAAGTGAGCTCCACGAATACAGGGACCTTCTCAGTTTTATTCTCTGTGTTTTCCTAGCACCTAATATATACAAGATACTCAATAAATATGTGCTAAATGAAAGGATTTGTCTTTCTCTTTACTGCTGTGATGTAACTGTTATTAATGCGTCTGCATGCTTGCTTTCCCTGCAATCCTTTCTTATTTTATCTGTCTCCCATGATTTCCTATCTCTGCCTTGATTTCTGCTCCATTCTATAAAGGCCATTTTGTTTTTAAATTGTATTTGGGATTGCCGACAAGTTGCTTGAGCTTTATTGTCCTGATGTTATAGAAAATTATTTTCAGAGATCTGCTTTATTCCTAGTCTGCTTTCTTTGTTCTGAATCATTTCCTGAAGGACTGATAAGGATTTTATGATTTGTTTTATTTCCTCAGTTAGAATGAAGATTGCTCTTTACATTCTCAGTACTATGCTTAGAAAAGGCTTGTGATTTTGCTTGATCCCTCTCAGCAACTTGGGTGCCAATCATTCTCCTTTTCAGATCAATGGCTTAAAAATTGGTTGACATGTACTGTGACAGATTAGTTTCTTTGGCTACCAAAAGACCTTACTACCAAAATAATGGTAAAACCTTACCACCAAATTAGTGATGGTAAGCGCTTGGGCCTTGGCCACTACCATTCACCATTTGGTTAGCAGATGAGTGGGATAAAGCTAGTTGGCCTTTGGCCACTGCTTTGTCTTCACTCTGCCTCTCCAAGATTCAGGGGCCAGAGCTCAGGACAGATTCTGCACCCCATTCTGCCATGTGCTGTGGCATCTTAGGGCTCCCCTTGTGGGGTGGGGTGGGGTGCAGCAAATTCATGGACTGGGTGATCTGGAGAGAAGGTTCATGCAGTAGTACTTCTGAGGGTTAGTCTCACTAAGCCAGAGACTGATGGAAGGTTGTGCAGGTGAAACCTCTCCAGCTGGTCCATGGGAACTTGTGCTCAGGCCATAGTGGTTCATTCTTGTGGCCAAAGATGAGCTTAGCAGGACTGTTGGACAAAACATTCAAAGAGTTGCACCTGGCCTTGAATCTTGGCTTCATGCTCTACTAGCTGGGTAAGCTTCTCTGAGACTCAGTTTTTGCCTCTGTAAATTGGGAATCATGGCCAGCTCAATGGGTTGCTATGGGGATAGTTGATACATATAGCACACATAGTGTGGGGCCAGAGAGCATTTGGTTCTTTTTCCCTCAAATTCCTGGGTTCAGATTAGAGTGCAAACCCTTCCTGAAGTGAAATGCAATTTATTCTGCAAATAGTTACACTAACAGCAAAGAGCTCAGTGTTCACCAATTTGAGATTTAGGCAACCATTTTTTTCCCACTGTATATTACGTGCATCATCCAAACCCAGGATATTTCAAAACATCACTGGTTACCTTACTTAGAGCTTGAAATTTAAAATAATAACAGAAAGTAACACACAAATAATAAGGCTTTTCTAATGATACATGTAAATTTTGATAAAAAATAAATGAAACCCTCACGTCGACAAGCAGGACTCATGGGTGCAATTGTAAAGCAGCTATGTTTTTGTCTTTCATTTACCTTTAAATCCACTCTGAAGAGTTGATCCATGGCTCATCCCTGACTTTTCTCATCACCGTTAGATTCTCCAGTCACTGGAGTCACAGAACACTGCTTCAATTGAACAATTTAAATGTCTAGTCCTATTCGTAAGAAGAAAATATCCTTCCTTCAGAATTGCTTCCGTCTTTTAGCTCCGTCTGGCTGCTGGGCAGATGAATGGGGGGCCTGCCTGACTTCTTCATCCCACCCAGTGTTTCCACACTTCCTCCCCCATCTTCCTCAGAATGGTTTTAGAGCCGACAAGATTGAAGTCCAGGCAAGGAAATATTGAAGGAAAACAGCAGAGCAGGAAACCTCTTCCTAGACTGGAGTTGTCCTCAAGGTTGAGCTCTGTAATTTCTATCTTGACATTTATTTAAAACTAACCTTTTCTATTCTGAGATTGCTCCCTTTCTCTTTCATTCTCTCTCCTCTGCCTTCTTTCTCTCTTTCTTGCCTATGCGTGCATTTGGGTGTGCGTGCACACACGTGTATCCTGGGCATCTCTTACCTGCAGTTCTCTTGATGGGCAAATGCCTCCCAGTTCCAGCTGGTCACTTGTGACTCCTTCAAAGCCTCCAGCTCCCTTCTGCTGAAGTTCTGTCTTCTCAGGCCACCCTCTAGGATGGCTCTAAGGCAAGCCCAGCTCTTTCTCCTGTGAGGTTCACATCTGGACCACAGGAAACACTCAAACTCTCATTCCCTGGATGAACTCTGGGAGTGTGAGCCTGGGCCAGTGCAGCATCAGCCTCCCCCATGTTTTGTCACCAGAGAAGCAGCTTATGTACCCTCAAATGACAAAAGGCATGCATCTGAGCTATCTGGACATATGTAAGAAATCTGAATTGAGCTGTTGGAATCCCTTTCTGCATGAGGTGTTGACAAAGAGTTGCCAAATTTGGAGGGAAAAAGAAAAAAAAAAAAAAAGAAGCCCATTCACATTGAATTTTATTAGAATGTTTATTAGATAAACAAGGAAAAATTAGTTTAAGTATATCCTATGTAATATTTGGGACATACTTATGCTAAAAATATTCTCTATTTATCTGAAATTCAAAGTTAATTGGGTATTCTGCATTTAATCCACCAGCCCTGGGCTGGTCAGATTCAGAAATGCTCCAGGTCCTTTTATATACTCCCTGTAGGTGAGGTGTTCAATACTCTTATAACCAGTTTTTAACCACCTTTTTGAAAATGTTTCACCCAAGTCTGAGTCATCACTTTGGAAGATGACTTTGGACGTCACTTTGGTAGACTTATTATCTCAGTGCTTCAGCTGAAATTTCATTGAAATATCCTGTCACCTTTAGAAAAAAATGCTCTTTTTTTTTACCATTTTCAGCACACTATCATCACCAAGCCTCAGGAACTCTATACTTTTAAGACATGTTTGGCTAAGTTTGACTTAGCTATTTCATCAAAGACTTCTTTACTTTTATAATTTAGAGACAGAGATTTCACAGGGATGGCTTAGGCTAAAATAGTGACTCATTTGGAGGTGTTGGGACTCCTGATGTATTAGAAATTGCTGGGCTTGCTTCAACTTTTGGAGCACTGCTGGCTCCCACCCAGCATTGGAGGCCAGGGCCTGTAACTCACAACGAACTAAGGCCAACGTTTCTACGTAGGTTTGCCTTCTGGGCCAGATCTTTTTTTTTTTTTTTTTTTTTTTTTTAAGTGGATGATATATGGTACAAATATTGTTCTTAATCAAAAGTATATTAGCAATCCACCATAAATGTGTAGTTACAGGGAAATGATACAGCATATTTGAAGAGGATTATTTTCACAAGAAACACATTCATTTCTCTGTCTGCCTTTTATCAACATGTATTTATCAAAATGTGGAAACTTGTCCATAGGCCACTTTTTAATTACTCATAGGTTGCTTGAAGACAGCCGCAGTCTAGGAAGGAAGAGAGATAGAAAAGAATAGAGTGCTTTTAAAATTTGGCCATAATTTTAAGTAGAGAACTCTGCTGGCTTTATTCCAAAAATCTACAGAGAAGCCTCCACCCAATTTTTCCCCATCACTCTGATATTTCCTTATGTAGCACTTAACGCTGGTTCCCAGCTGACTTCTTATCCTTTATCATGTATATTTATCTTTAGTAATATTTTTCAGATTAAAAATTATATAAGTTTATCAGAGAAGATCTGGAACTTATACAAAACGAGAGGAAACGAGTCCTTAAAACCTACCACGAAGGATTACATTTTGGTGATTATAAAAATATTATACATATTATTCTTTGACAAAACAGAAACCATATGGGATATACTATTTTGTAATTTCCTTTCCTGTGTTAACAATATGCCATAGAATTCTCTTATTTAAAAAAATATTGTATGTTATAATTTTGCTGTAGAGTATTTCATCATAAGGATTGTGCTACAAATACCCTCTGTGTTGTGTTGGATAGGTATGTTGCCTTTCCTATTTTTTATATTATTGTAACTAATTCCATAGAAAACATCTTTGAATACAAATCCTTGTGTACGTCTGATAATTCTTTTCCTATACATTTACATTAATGGAATTATATGATTCAAGGGGAAGTACACTTTGAAACCCTTGAAACATGCTACCAAACTACTTTTAGGAGAAACTATGGAATTGCCCTTCTGCTAAGGTTCTATGAGAATGAATGGTTTTCTAGAAAAGTTCCTGAACCCTCATTAACATTGGATGTCACCGTTTTTGAAAATGAAAAATAATATAGAAGTTTATTTAGCATGTAAAATTTTTCAAGCATTCAGCACATAAGCCAAATGGAGGGATTTTTAGAGCTTTGGGCTTCGTTTCTTTGTTATTGAAAATTAGGAGATTGAACAAGATCATCTCCGTCTTTCTCATCTTACTGGCCTCCTCTTACAGCATATTTGAAGAGGATTATTTTCACAAGAAACACATTCATTTCTCTGTCTGCCTTTTACCAACATGTATTTATCAAAATGTGGAAACTTAGCGTCTGAGTCACAATGAGCCAGCAGCAATCTGTCCTCTAGCTTCCTTCCCTGTAAAAACACAGACCCAAAGTAGTTTTGAAAATAAAGGACACCAGGCAACATCTGCTTTACAATATCTACCTATAATCCCAAACAGCTTGATCTTACATTTGCTCATTGCTACCTGAGGAAATAACACCTTTGCACATCTTATGGTATTTAATTTTCCCCCTCTTGCCAGTTCCCTAGATTCAAGTATGTCAAGCTTCATATTGACACAACAAATAAGAGCATCAATCAGTGACAACATCCGGAAATGAGGTGTTGACTTAAAAAGACAATAATAGATAATATTGTTGGTGAACTTACCAAGTGCCAGGCTTTGTGTTAGGTGCTTCATACACAACATTTCATTTAATCCTCACCATTTTATCAGAGGTGCCACAAGAGAGAGAGGGCACCCTGGGACACACAGACACTGTGCAAAGGGACAACTTGAACTCTGGCCTTGCTGCCTCCCACCTGTGCTCCGAGGCATGTCACCAGCCCGTTGCCATGTGCTCAGGGCTCCTACACTTGCTGTGTGTGCTTCCTTCCTCTTCTGCAAGGGACTGAAGGCACTTGCTGGATAGGCTGAGATCCATGTCAGGGAGATTGTATTTTGGAAATTTCTCAACCTTAGATAGTTATTCCTAAAGCCATGATTTATTTTAATGTATTGGGCCCCCTATAGGTTAATCTCTTACCCTAAACAAGAAGTATGATAAATGCATGCATGAACTAAAGAAATTGGCCTTTATGGAAAGAAATATAGGGAAGGCAAGTATACACGGGAGGCCAGTCATGTGCCAGGCACTGGGTCAGGCATGTTCATAAGGGAAACAAACCTGTTACAATTCAAGTGCTTTATTTTTTACAATACATCCCTCAAATTGCGGTTTCTCCCGTTAAAGCCACAATTTCTGCTGAGTCATAATCTGTACATAGGGGTGTGTGTGTGTGTGTGTGTGTGTGTGTGTGTGTGTGTGTGTGTGTGTGTGTGTGTGTCGCACCTGAGTGCAGGTGTGTGGTCTGCATGCTGCATGTCCTGGAGGGAAGAAGATTAGGGAGACATGCAGGGTAAACAGTGCTCTGGTCCCTTTTCTGAGTCCATCTTTGGGATGTGCGCGAGTAAGTCCGCCACAAACAAGAGGGTGAGAGAGCAAGCCGGTGGCTCCCAATTCAGAGTTGACTGGAATCTCCTTTTGGTTTTGGTTTCAAAAGGAGTTGTTAAAAAATATTTTCTGTACGAGAAAGGTCCTCCTTGAGCAAGGAAGGTCTTTGGATCAGCCTTTATTGGTGCCTGTTTAGCTAATTTCCATTAATCCAAGTTAATGTTTTTGAAACTTTAAATATGGTGTCATAGTAATATATTTTTTCTTTTACAAATTAAGACATAGAAAATGAATTTTGAAGCCAGAAAAAATGAGTTATCTCAGTTATGATTGAAGTAATGCTACAAAAAAATGGCATGTGCTCAGTTTTTCTCCCCTAGAATAAGTATGGCCATCCTGATGGCTGATGAAGTGGAGACGGTTAGTTTAATAAGCAAAAAATTCATAGTTCATTAGATGTTCTAATGAGGAAGTGCCAACAAGCCTGTAAAGTTTTCATTCTGCTACTTCTTTGGGGAAAAAAATGGAAAAGAGATACAATGAAATTCCAGTTGTTCCAAATGTATGCACAGATAGAGCAAGGAACACAATAGACAAAGCACTTGCTCTCACCAAGCTTCTGTTTTAATAACGACAGGAGATTAAAAAAAAAAAATACACAAATCAATAGATAATATATTAAGTAGATAAATCAAAAAATAGCAGTATAAGCAGCTTTTTAGAAGTTATAGAAGTAATCACAAAAAGAAAGGAGTGAGAAGAGTTCTGAGGAACAGAGCTGGGGTGAGGCAGGGCACTCAGGTCTTTATTACATTGTAAGCCCTTTATCCTAGTTGCTTTCTTAAAATGTATTTTAATTTGTAATTTGATAGCATTAAACATTTGTTTAAAAACAAAATTTTAATGAAATGTGGTAGAGAGTGGGGCAGAGACAGAAAAAAAACAGAGACTGGAGACGGTGGATGAGGCTGTGGTTTTGAGAAGTTTCGAGAGGAGGAAAGGAGAAGTAGCGGTCGAGGAGAACACTGCATAACGATTATATTTAAGTGTGTGCACTTGTGGTAGGAGACCAGAGCAGGAAAGGGCACACAGTGGAACTGTGAAGATGCCTCTACTGCTCTTTTCATTCGAATTTCAGCGCCATCATCGCTGTTATCAAGTTCCTGTGTCTCTGCAGGGTCCTGCTGTGATTGGTCCAAGTCCGAAGCTCCGTGTAGACTCCCAGTTTCAATGGTTTAAAAGCCTGGTAATCAGGAGAAGGGATGATTATTCTAACAGAACTCCAAACCACAGGCAAGAAAGGTCTTTAGATCAACGTTTATTGGTGACTCTTTAGCTAATTTCTGTCCCCACCATACTTTGTAACTGCCATAAAATTTTGGCATTCCAGAATCTAACATTTTTTTGGCAAGCAGTTGAAAGATTTAGATGCTCCCTGTGTCACACTTATCAGGATAAGAGGGTTGTTTTACTCACTGGGTCATTTTTCAGGTTTTCAGTTCTTAATGAATTTTTAAAATTGAATTGTTTTCAATATTTTTTTGTTTTGGTTTGGTTTTTTTGTTGTTTTGTTTTCAATATTTAAAAACTAGGTTTGTTTATTTATAGAATATACAAGATTGAAATTTTGGTGAATGGTTTGCCTTTATATTTTTTACATTTTTTAGCATCCTCCCCAATAAACCCTTTAGAGATGTTGTGGATTAAATGAATACTATCTATTTTGGCCCAATTTTCAGGATTTAAAAAGTGGGTTATTAGACCCCAATACATACAGGTGTCTGTTAAAATGGAATAATCCTGGCCTAAATAGATCCATTCTGGGTCATTCTAAAGAGTAGAAAGCAGGGGATGGATAAGGGAACTGTGTCAGTCCATGACCTGACACAGGTCCTGGAATGACCTGAAACCACAAGGCTCAGGGACCCGAGTTTCACTCTCACACTCTGGTTACTGTTAGAGAAAGAGCAGGAACCATGGGGAGGCAGCAGTCCTGACCCAGTGCAGCTGGGTCCAGCAACTGGCACAGAACCAAGGGAGAAGTCCATCCCCTTGCTTTTTGCTTCACCTTCTCTTTGATTCAGAATGCTTTTTTTTTTTTTTCCTCAGTAGGAAGAATATATGTTAGGAGAGAATGGAACACCAGGCTGGGGTGCAGTAGGAAGGGGGCTCTGAGAGTGAATTCCCAATTGTCCCAAGGTGCTGAGGCTCCTGGCTAAGAAGAATTATCCTCTAGGAGCTGAGTCTCCTGCTGAAGACGATGGTCTGATCGTTTGCCTGTTTGTGAGGAACTGTGAAGAATAGAAAAGGAAAACGATGTGCTTCGAGTTAGGAATTGTAACTGATTGAATGGCATTATCATTGTAATAGCTATTAACATAATGGCTATTTATGTCAAGGGTTACATTTATATCATATGTCTGTACTAATTACTTTTATTCATGATCATGATAAGAATAGCTATCACCTGTTGTGGTTTTATGATGTGCTAGACACTGTGCTAAGCACATGGATGACATCCTTGAAACTTTTCCATGTACCTGATCAAACTGGAAGATGTCTATAGAAATATAGAAAAGTGATTGAGGGGGAGCAGTTGATGTTATGCTAATTAAATAACAATATTGCTAAATAACAAATGCATGACATTGGAAAAGATAGTAGAATTAGTACACAAAAATGGTAGGCTGGAACCATGGGACATTTTTAGATGAACATATGTCATGACTGAATGTAAGGATGTTTTCTTAGTTAAAAAAACAATTGCAAAGTCTATTAGGAAAGCATGGCTTAGCAGCAAGCAGCACAGATAGAAAAGATCTGGGAGATTTCTTGAGTGGTTATCCTTGAGTTGTGTTTGTGGCTGCCAAAATATCTTACCATGACCTTTGGTGGCATTTGCACAAGTAGAACATGCAGAGCAAGGGAGGTGACCAACCTGTTCTGCTAAGTGTTTTCTTTCAGATGCAACATTTAAAGAGAAGAGTTAAAATGAAGAGAAGTATGTTTAGAGGACAGTTATATGGCATGCAAGGGGACTTGAAACCAATCAGATGTGGAGCTGGTAAAGGAAAAAAGCTTGGAGAAGAAGAGACTGTTTAGCATGGAGAAGAGATTGGGTGTGTGTGTTGGGATGGTCTTGGGGAGAAAGGGCTTGAGTCCTGCCGTCAGAATTCTGAAGGGTTAAGGAAGGAATCAAATAGACAATATCATTAGAGCTACAGAAGGTAAAGCCAAGCCCAGGAGGTGGTAGTTATAAGTAGATAGAATTCAGCTCAGATTAAGAAAGTATTTTCAAGCATTTGGAGCAACCTTCAAAATAATGAGTGGTTCCAGTAGAGCATTCAAAGTGTTTTGGTTCTAAAATTCTTTTCATTCTATAAATTTAAACCTGTACCTTTAAATCGGTGCATTTAAACTATGGTCGGTAGATGGCGGTAGGATACCATGGATTTTTCCAGTAGCATCTGGAATTTCACCCTTAAATATTCTGGAAGTAGATGATTTTTTTCCTAAATATTGTTTGAAGGTGTGTCCTAATCCATTGTTCAGAGAAAAATCCCTGGTTTGAAAAACAGGGAATAATAGTTTCTAATTAAATGGACAAGAATAATTAGAAATACTTTCATTTTACACTAGTGATAGCCCAATATTTCTTTACTGGCCTCTAAAAATTCATGGTAGTGTGTGTGTGTGTGTGTGTGTGTGTGTGTGTGTGTGTGTGTGTGAATGCAAGGATGAAAGTTCTGGTTTGTTTTTAAATAATTCCAAAATTTGATGTAAAGTTTTGTAAAACTTAAAAAACACGTTACTGAATTGAATAGAAAATGTTTCTACAAAGCCATTTATTGAAAAATATTCTCTTCCTTCTACAAGCCTATTTGTGTACTTAGATATCTGTACATTTTAAAATAAAAGTATGTGTTCTTCATAAATACACCGAACAAAGAAGTTTTCCTAGTATTTTAAAAAATACATTTTGTTATGGATTGCTCAGCTTGGGAGATTTTCAGCTATAAGAGATTTGCTCCCCCTCTGGACACCTTTAGGAGCTTTGTAATAAAGAGAAGGGCCTGAAATTTTAGGCATGCAAGCCTAGAGAAATATTCTTTAGAAATGGATATGTGTCCAAAGCATGTGGAAAATAAAGTATATTGGTCTTTAATTTGGAAAGAGGAAGATAACATCATTTCACTACCTCCTTTTTTGTTTTTTTTATTTTTGGTTGTTCAAAAAGCACAGCCCTCATGCCTGTCAGGTTCACATGTATGTAACATAGCAACACCTAATAACCATCTGCCTTTGAGCAGCATATTTACACTATGTGTCAGTTTTATATATTTTAGGCTGGTTCCATGTCAAAAAAAGTTGGTGAACGGTTAGTCCTAAATCACACTTTGTTTCCCTTATTCCTCTCCAGTTCAAAGCAGTGAAACATACCTGGACTCCCAGGGAGACAAATTGTTTTAATTTGCTAACATTTTGGGACTCTCCAGGACTGTGGGAGATAATTCCTAAGTATAGAGAGGCCCCTGATAGAGTCTTAGCCAGACGTTTTCTAAGATGACTCTTCTAGACAAAAACCAAGCAAAAAATGAATGTCTGCACAGGCTTCCCATCTGATCCACTTACACATGCACTTTCTCATTCATTCTGTTTCCTCTCTCTCTCTCTCTTTCTCTCTCTTCTGTTTCTCATTTTTATTTTAATTGATGGGAATCATGGACAAAGTTGTAGTCCTCTGAGTGGGAGCTGGGAAATCGGGAGATCGGCGCCCATCACAGAAAGGCTGTGTGACCTTTGCCAGGACCCTCGACTTTCTGAGCCAGCCTACCTATCAACATAGCTGCTCTCCTGCTGAGTGAAATTTGACAAAGATTTATGAAATAAATGTCTGAAAAGTTTTGTTATGGCTCTCTCAACAAAAGGCTCTAAGGCTCTACGTAAAAAGAAAGTAATATGCACTTAATCTACAACTGCTGAAGTGTTTCTTTTTGGCCCATAAAACAAGCATAATTAATACCATCTATGTATTTTCCCTATTAAGGCTTTGTGTCACCCTTTTAAAGGAGAAAAATCAGAGGGGACTAAACGTTCTTTATTTTAGCAAATAGTGCTAATGTTCTTTTTCTATGAAATATATACATTCCTCCTACATGTGTAGATAAAATATATAAATAATATGCCCCACATTTTTTCTGCTTCAGTGTTTCTGCATGTTAAAAATTTTAGCTAAGTAAAATTTAAGCTCTTTCTTACAAGCATTCATTTTTTATTATATAATTCTTCAATAATTAGAGTGTTCCTTGAAGGTAATACTTTTATTTTTGCTTTCAGGTTTTTGAACTGAATAATACTTAATGAGAGGGTGGAGTAATACATACTTTAAAAAATATGTAATTTAAAAATTTTAGAGATTTTCTTCAACTAAAGAATCTTGCTAAGACCTCTGGGCACTTGTACGCTAATTTCTAGGTTGTGGAGTTGAAATTCAAAAAGGTAAGTCCCATCATTTTTTAACCATATCTTGATGTGAAAGAATTTGTCAGTAAGCAAATATTTTCATGCTCACAAAATAAAATTCTTAGGAGAGTATCATGATAGAAACATTTCACACCAAAACAACTTGCTCAGTTTGAACTCATGAGAGCTAATGTTATTTGTTTGTTTATTTGTTTGTCTTTTCCTGTGAGAGGCAGTTAATTATTGAAGCATGGAGAACATTTTGTATCCTGGTTTGTGGTTGTGCTTTGCAAACCTGAGTCTAGTGAGACCAAGTTCTTGACCTGACTCTGCACTTGCTCGTTTCTTTGATTTAAAATCGGAGCATCTGAACATCGGTGAGTTATTTAACATAATACTTTCTTCTTGTTGTTGCTGCAGCCTCATGAAGAGTGATTTTTTAAAAACACAACAGAGACAAAGCTTTGGATCTGATATAGGAAAAAAAGCATGATGGGTGTGGTAGACATCTATGGCACATATATTTATTTAACGGCATACTATAATGCATATTATTAATGATGACAATCATGAACTTGCATGCATTGTTTATTTTGTAAATACACATAATGGAGCTTTCAAAAGAGGGATCAGCTGCCCCTTGCAACTATGACTGTCTGCTGCGGAAGTAACGACTCAGGGACCTTTGAGTACGTGGGTTCCTGACCTGGTCCATTTCACTATTTATGCTCTTGGAACATTTTGTTAAGGCCATCTATAATTTCCTGGAGCTAGCATCTAAAATGAACTGCAGGTCTCCTTTAAATCTATATGGCAAATGAGATTTGAATATCTGTAAGTGGATTTGAACATCAACAGCACCTGTAAAACTAAATATGTATTAAAAGCCATTAGTTTGTAGCCATAAAATGCAAAAAGCTTCCAAGGTTCCTCTGTTATGGGGAACACTCTTTAGACCAAGATAGGTAATTTGATTAGTGTACCTCTAATCCACTCTGTTTTGACTCTGAAAAGAAGAAATGGAATAGGCAGAAACTCCTCTCTACCTGAGACCTGAAACATCTCGGCTCATTTCAGTACTTTGAATTTTTATTAGTATTTTTACGCCAACCCCCCAAAAAAACTTTCACTTGACATTTGTGTTTCTTTTTGACTTTTCTTTGCTCTATCTGAATTATTTGGTTTTGGTGAAAATAGGTGGGACAGAATGAAAGAAGGCTCAATTTAGAGGGGCAAGTCTAATCATGTGTTATCCCCGAATTCATTTGCCTGTTACCTGAAACCTGAGCTATCATGCTCATGTTAATGTCTGCATCTGATCGAGGAATCAAAGAATTGCAGGGACACATTGGAATGAAGGTAGAAAATATTTGTTTTTGTAAATTTAACAAAACTTGGCTGTAACATATCTTAAAAGTGCATCTTCTATAGTGCAGCCGCTCTAAATATTACATCTGCTTTAAATGTTGTTGGGTGTCTGAGGTCTTTGTGGAGAGGGTTTGATGCCGGCTTTTGTTGCAGGATGACTAGTGTATTCTGTGATGCAGGAGGGTTGCCTGTTCAAAGGATACAGCCTTACTTAGGGTTTCTTTTCTTTCTTTCTTTTCTTCTCCCCTCCCCCACCTCCATTTTGTGGTTTTTCATGGGGTGGGCTTCAGTCTAAAACATTCACATGGAACTCCCAGTCTTTCTTCTTTCAAAAAAGACAAATCCATCATGATAATAATTACAAAATCCTCAGATTTGTAAATTGAATATACATGAAAATATATTGGCTGATTCGCAACCTTTTGTCCTAAATTAAGTAAATAACTCTAAACTTGTTGTTGCTGGAATGGAAAGTATTTATAGATATTAGTTACTGTCAAACTAATTTAAACTATTCCTTATTAATTTTCTTCCGGTTTTACAATTTTCAGGAGTAATTGCAGCCACCTACGTGCACAATTCTTCCATGTTATTCTTAATTATATTAAATATCTACCCCACACGCAGTTGAAATAGCATTTTAATAAGTATCCTTTACTCGGATTTTTTAAAAGGTTTTTATTCATTCAGACTGAATATTAGTTTAGAAAGTAGAGGAATCAGACACAGGCAAGGAAATCCAGGCCTGTGATGTTTCGTGGACAATGATTTGGGTGAGTTGACTGGTGTGTTTTGTTGAGAAAAGGATGGATGGGATATTGACAGTTTCCTATCAATAGCTGGGCCCTGGAGGCCTGGCTGTTTGGGCCCACACTGATTGACTACTCCTTAATAGACATATAATTGTTGACAAATACCTTCCAATAGACTGTGGCAGCGCCCAGCAGACAAAGGAGATTTCAGGATGATAGAGACCAGAGCCAGCCATTGGTAGAGGCAGAGCCTCACAGAGGAAAGGACTTTAGCTTTATAGAGAATCCTTCTAAGAGAAAGCAGGTCACTGCATACCCATCGCAGACCCTGAGCAATCCTGCCTAAATCGAGAAATTAAAAAGACTCACTGTCTCTGTGTATCATGGAGTTTGCCGGAGAGGGATAAACCCAGACTTTTTGTGCAGCTTGGTGACAAATCTGTTGATTTTCCTACATTAAAAAATTATGTGTGTGTGTACATATATATGTATATAAAATATATATATACACATACACATATATAAATTTTGATATCTAGAATATTTTTAGCTTGTTTAATGGCATTATAAAACTTATCAACCTGATGTTCTCAGGAAAAAATAGGCTATCGTTGATTTGAAAGAGACTTGGGCAGTGATAGGAATATGGAAAAAATTCTGCATTTGCACATCAGCCCCATTTACTACTAGAATACCAGAGGAGCCTGGAGCTGTTCCTATAATGCGAGGGCATCCAGGAGCATTCGGGAACCTCCATCTCAGCTTCAGTGCTCGTCTGCCTTCCCAGATCAATGCCTGGCTGAGAAATATCTCTTGAAATTTGGCCTCACAGATTGCATTCCCTCAGTCCGTTCAGTTTCAGTAATTCCCCTCCTTGGGGGGCTTACTCAGTGCATGACAGGAGCCCTCAGACAATGGGACTAAGAGAGGTTATTTAGATCTGCAAGCTGGTGGGAGCTAATAAAATAAAATAAGAAAACAAAGTTCAAATGCAACCTCGGCCTACTCAGCATAAAACACTAGATGAAACTGCATATCGAGTCAGGTTTAACGGGATCAGTGAAGCGGGGCCCCAAATAGGGTCCTGTGAACACATCAGGGTGACATGGCAGGCTGCCTCCTGACACCATGCATGAAACTGAACTGGCTTGTGCCCCAAAGCCCTTGAGTCCTGCCTTTGATTCTTATTGATCAAATGCTCAGATGAAATCCCACGTCACAGAGCAAGGCAAAACAGAGTTTTCTATGTCAGCTTCTAGGAATCCCAGTGAAGCCCTTTCCAAATCATCTTTTTATGCATGAAGGAGAACTGGAGTGCACACATATTTCAGGAAGATGTGCAAAGTGGGAGAGGAGATATGTAGGTCTGATAGCTCCCAGGCTTCGTGGCAGAAGGACGAGCCAGATAAGAATGTTATACTTGTTACCTGTTGTCAAATTCAAACCTGTAGTTAGGATTCGTTCGGGTAGGGCAAGATTATTTTGAAAGTTGCTTGTTTGTAATCTGTAAGCATTCCTAAACAGGCAGGCTTCTTCAAACAGCTGCCTCAAAATGTTGTGTGTGTGTGTATGTGTGTGTGTGTGTCCATTAATTCAGAATTACTCCAATTACAAGCTTTTGATGCTCTGAAACCCTCTCTCTAACCCAAAAGAGATGGAGGGCCCTCGGATTGTCCAATCAGATCATTTTCCCTGCCGCCTGCAGCAGATGTAAGCAATTTACTTTTTTATTTCTGCATATTCAGTGTGAGCGGAGCTGTTGGGGACCTTTCACCCTAGAGCCTGCAGGATTCTAACCCTATCAAATTAAAGCATTTTGCTCACTTATTCCCAAACGCTTTGCTGGTGCTAAGCAGACATCCCGCTGCATAGCAATGGCGGGTGTTCGTGTCCACTCATAGCTCCAGCCTAATCAGAGATTATTAAGGAAAATATACAGTGCTTTAATTTGATGAGATTGGTTATAGGTAGTGCAGTTAAAGGTCACACTCCTGCGTGTATCTCCGTCCGTCTCTGTAATATTTTCTTCTCGCTTGACAATCCTGAGCTGCAAACAATAGGCCAAGGCGACACATTTATTTTTGACATGCTGTGTTGGGCTCAATAGGGATAAAGATGAATTAGTTAAAGATTGCATAAACAAACATCCTGGGCAAGGTTTTGGTGACATCTTTCCCTTTGTGCTCTGTGGATGCTGTGGCCTTAAAAGAAAGTGTTCAAGAAATGCCTCCTTTGGGCAGGAATGCATTTAGACGGAAGGCCCAGATAGACTGCTGCCAGATGGCTGGGTCGGCTGCCTAACTCCTGTTGCAGGCTGGTCGGTGAGGGCCCTGGCTCCCAGCTCCCAGGGAAAGATGCCTCTGAAGAACTGATTTTCTCCTCTGACCCTGGAAACTTCTCCACCTGCTGTTAGCTAATTGAGCCAGCCTGCCTGCACTGATGGGAGTGTCAGGGCTTCTGGGGGCCATGGGAGCTGTTTAGTTGCATCCCGTGCATTTCTGGAGAAAAAGTCAGGGTACTGGAGGTGGCCTAGTAGTTCCTTGGCACGGTGATAGAATTACCTGACTCTCTCTGCTCATTTGAGGGTTGATTTTCATACAAGTTTCTTTCCTGGAGAAGCCCTTTCTGACTTCAGTGCCTCCAAGCCTTAGGATGTACGGGCACTGATGAACTCCCTGTTCATTCGTCGAGCTAAGGGATTTTTCTCATTCCTGTTTTTCTAATTCAGAGACTGTTGAAGGCACAGGGAAAGGCATCCGAAGAAACAAGGGCAACTTCTAATCTTCTGTCAAACTTAATGGTTTCTGTGTATGTGTCCATGTAATAGACCAACTGCAGGCTGATTTACCTAGAAATTTACATGAAAATTGCTTTATGCAGCTGTATGTAAAAATTCAAGCCGCACAGTGTCACTGTACCACGCAGGTCAGAGCGAAGCCCTATGGTATTGTAGCTGAAAACAATTTGTTTTCATTCATGGGAGGAGGGGGAGGGATGCAGCAGGGTGGGGGGCCCGAGGACACTGAGAGGGCTCTTCAGGACAGTGCTGTGGGTGTGCAGAGCCGCAGGCGGAAGGACAGAGGGCCTCCTCCTTTTCCAGTCAGATCCTGCCTCACATCTTTAAGGCCTCTTTTTCCTTGAAAACTTTAATATTCTAAGGGGAAATTATGCCTGTTTTGTTGCCCTGGTCCCTTCTATTACCTAACGCTCATACTAAATTATTTGAAAGACTTCACTACTTCAACTGGAAAATAGAAGGGGCAGGCTCCTTAAGAAATTGTTGCTGTGTTTTCCTTCAGAGGGGTTGAAGATTCCACAAAATCCTCTCTCCATATGTTGATTTATTTGCAATGTTCATACTTTTGAAATGTGATACTTTGGGGTAATAGAGAACTCGTAATAATCATAGTAACAGTAATAATAAAAAAGATGCAGAGGACTCCGGAACAATTTTTCATTGGGATTTTAGGTGAGGGTGGGTAGGTGTGCCTCCTGGTTCTGGCTCAGGCCTTTAAGATGCTCCCTTCCTGCCTTCCTAATGAAATAGTCACAACACACCAGGGAGTTCTGTGTTTATTCCACAAGAGCCTTGAATGCACTTAAAGTTGGGTGTACAGTTTGTTTCCCCTGCATGCACTTTGCCAGGCCAAGACTGCTCTGTGTCCACAGATCAGAGGCCCTGTCACAATCCTAGTGAGGTTACCTGGGCTCCTGCTGTGTGGGAAGAGGACCTGCCCTCTCTCTAATTGCTGGGCCTGTGGCCTGGAAGTGAACACCTCCCCAGGCTTCTAAGGAGGGATGCTTTGAGCCAAAAATGCCAACAGCAGCTTCTTAGATTTAGTTAACGCTTTATTAATTTGTATATTGTGTGTGTATATCTGCATGCATCAAAACCTTTATCATCGTTTTATGCTACGAAATGCTTCTATAAAGACAGTTAATATGATGGTTCTCATTTGCTAGAGTTATATGGCTAAGTGAAGATCTTTATTTAGAACAATTTGTTATAGTTGGGATCTGGATAGTTGTGAGAATATCTTAGAATTTGGTGGTGAGGGGTGGCTGGGTGAGGGCAGCCTCTTCCATGGGACCAACTCTGACCATTTATCTGCTTGATGTACCATCTCAGTACTTTTTTCTCTTATTTCTGTTGCTGTCTGTTGATTCCCATTTTAAAACTGATCCCTTGGGAATGTGTCTTATTTACTTTTTTCTTTGTTCAGCTCCAACCTAGATTTCCCCTACTACAGGAAAAAACCTAAACAAACAAAAAACAAACAACAACAAAAACACTAAAAATTCCGCTATATTTTCTTACATAATATGCAAAACAATTTAAAAATTGTTTATGTTTCAATCTTTCCATTTTAAGACCATAACTTTGCCACGAGTGGAACCTCAAATTCTTGTCTTTATTTAGGTATTTAAGGTACAATTGGGGCAGGCTATTGCACTTCTTTTGAGGAGAATCCTGAAGGCAGGCCACAGGCCAGATGAGAATATGCTCTTTTGAAGAATAAGTAAAGCATTAGCTTGGAAAAACTTTTCTTACATTGGAGGGCCTTGTAATACAAACCTGGTTATTTAGGAATCCATAAGAGAATTTATAACATTAGATGATTTTATTCTATAAGCTTTAAGGTATAGGAATGATGTTAATCAAAAAGTTAATTTATTGGTAGACAGATGTTAAAAGGCTGAGGGAAAGGATGAAATTGACTTTGCACGTTGTCAAGCTGATTATACAAACTAACTAGGAAGAAATGCTTGAGCTACTTCTATTGGACATCCATTGCAGTGGTGTCCAAAGCACTTTTTTTAAATCAAAATATCCCTTTCCAATTGTCTCTGACTGATGTCATCATATCATCAACATCAGTATTGGAAATGGGATTTATTATTTTGTTTTGGTAGCTGCTGCAATGTTATAAAAATTGCCATTTCCCTTCGTGATTTTTTACATGATATCCACGTATTGGAACCACTTCAGCTGTCATATGCCTCACTGGATGTGTCATGTTATCAAACATAACCTGGTGATCAGGAGAAACTGGATGGGAAAGTTTACTGAAATTTAGATGGATCTAAAAACAACAATAACACAAACAAACAAAAACAAAAGAGGTTATTCCTAAGGATTTCTAACACAAACTTTTGTTACTTCTGGGATTTTATTGTCTATGTAGAATATATGGCACACCTAGTCTCAGGTAGATGATTTTACTTCTCTCAACCTTACAGGGAAAAAATATAATAAACTGTGGTCTGGAATTTAAATGTTAGGATGTACTTTAGTCTAACATAATGTGATAGGCTTAAGTAACTTCAATCCTTCTATTGTAGAGAATTATTTTCCTAATGTGTTATTGTGATTCTTTCCATTTATGAATCAGGTTGCATTTGAAAGACCTGAAACCTACAGAGGTTGATTTTCCTGCTGACACTCTGTTTGTAATTTTGAGAATGGCCACTAGGTGGGAGTAGTGCTAACGAGGGTCGTTGAGGTATCAGATGAAACTAAGGGGAGTCTAGAGATTTTATGACTTCCATGTACGAATATGGCTTCCATGTACAAAATAGAGCTGTGTATGAAAGCAACAATACAAATATACCATTAACCACTAATTACTAGTGTTTGTACATGGAATTAAAGAGGAATACAATTTGAGAAGGACAAAATGAAATAAAGCCCTCTTGTTATGTAAAGTGCCCAGTCAAACCACTTAAGGTGTCTTAGTTTCTAATCATTTAGCCCTGCCAAGCTTACAGTACCATTAGGGGTAACACTATAAAGATACTCAAGCACAAATATTTTTACCTGCTAATAAAAATGCTCCCTTTTTAGGCATCTGTTGAGAAATTAAGGGGGATAAAAGAATCATATTCCCATAAAAAAGATCCACCATCCCCACCAAATTCCAAAAACCTTACATGGGTGGAAAAATTTTAAATCAATTTATTTAGAAAATTAGATCAGGAAACAATTATAAATATCATCATTTAAAAAGCCAAAATTCAATACGGTTTATAAAAGTATTGGATGCTTCCAAAACTGTAGTAAAAAGTAAATTCATAGCATTATTAAGACAAAATGAAAGGAAATTAGACAATAATTCAAATCAAGAAAGTAGATAAAACTATACTTATAAGGAAACAATATTAGTAAAGAGTAGAATCCATAAATAAATATGTGACTAAATCTAAGAGACTATTTTCATGAGGAAAGCAATTCCTGATATACCTCTAGAATTCTCCACAAGATAATAAAATAGATAGTATAAATAAACAAAATTAGAATTGCTAAATGGTCTAACAACAAATATGAAGATAAAAATTGTAAGGTCTTTCTCTAAAAATCTATGTTAAACAAATTGAAGCACTCAGTACAATAAAAAATATTCTTTTCCAGAAAATAAAAATACTGCTATTAATTTTAGATGAATAAATAACCTGGGTGTGCTAATATAAAAAAGCAGAAACAAATACTTACACATTAAGAAAAAAAGGCTAGAAGACAGACAAATGGAATCAAACAATATTTATAGAATACAATATAGGGCCTCCAGGAATGCAAAAGGGATACATACAATCAATTTCAACTACAATTATATTATAAAACTGGAACTACGCATTTTAAATGTCTGATAAGCCTATTCTTATAGACACCACATCTCATGTAGTTGCATGAGAATCAAAAATAAGACAAGGATATTAGTGATGCTTTATGTATTATACAAAATGTGTTAAAATAAAGCAACTCAGAAATGAGAAATGCAGTTTTAATTTTTGCAGATAATAACTTTTAACCTACAAAACCAGAAGTAATTATTTAGAAATAATATTAGATTGTTCATTAAGGTATATGAATACCAAGGAAATAGATGTGAAACCCCTATATGTTTCCTACATATAAGAAATAAACATTTGGAAATATAATGGAAACGTCTAATTCAGAGGAGAGAATTAATTGCAGGGCACACAAAGCCCTTACTAAATGAGGAGCCATTTCCAAAAGAGAGACATGCTATTGCAGTTCCATGCTGATTTACTTATAGTTTTAACAAAGTCATCAAATGCCCAGTGGTATTGTTTTTGCACTTCTTTGTGTAACTATAAAGTTCATTGAATGAATGAAGAGCTTAAGTAACCCAGCACACTGAGAAAAGAATAATTAAGAAGTACTTGCCCTAGTAAATATTAATTTTTTAGAGTTGGCAGTGATTTGAAAAGGGG
Organism: Neophocaena asiaeorientalis asiaeorientalis; assembly: GCF_003031525.2. Classification (NCBI taxonomy): domain Eukaryota; kingdom Metazoa; phylum Chordata; class Mammalia; order Artiodactyla; family Phocoenidae; genus Neophocaena; species Neophocaena asiaeorientalis. Next base: position 397,501 of record NW_020175700.1, on the reverse strand, counting down.
CATTGTCATGAGAATCGATAGAGTAGATCAATGGAAAAGATGAAAGTATCTCAACATAGGTCCTAATGCAGATGTATTCATTTAGCAAATGTTTAAGGTAGCATCACAAATTAGGGCAGAAATAATACTTTTCAAATGATGGGATTGAAACAGTTAATGTTGTAAAAGATCACATCAGCATATCATAGAAACAACTCTGGACGAGGGAGAGGTCCCCATGAAGTGGCATCAAGGTAAGAACACAGGACTGCCACACTTGAATTCATGGCTGAACACTTCACATCAGTAATTGTCTCAGATGTTGCCAGGAGTCCTGGCTCCCGGTCACTGATGCATTCTGCGTTCCCATCACCCCCACACTGTTTTGTGTATCACCTATACGGACCTAGTCTACCACTCCACTTTTCCTCCCTCCAAAATTTTTCTCATCTTGTCCTCTTGATTTCCAGATCTGTGATCAGCAAGAACTCCCCTACACCTTCACATTCTCTAGGGTGTGGATCTACTAGAAGCCTGGCTATTACCAGAAGACACCTCTACACCTCTAACACTGCAGGTCTTCAATGAAGGCCATTTTTTGCTCATAGTCTCATATTTCAGGGTCTGGAGATGGAGTACTTTCATTGCCCATTCCACAGCACTCCCCGTGTTCTTGGTTAAAAACCACAGCCTTTAAAAGCTGTACCATTCTGCCGGGTATCAGCTCTCATTCCCATATGCTAGGCATTCATCCACTGCAGAAACTAGCTCTTAGTTTTACTTTTCATCTTTGATTCTATTACTGTTTTTGGTGATGTACCATCTTCATGGATGACTCATCCAACATATGGTCACTTGTTTTCTTGACCTCCTCTTAGCAGGTGAATTTTACTTTTGCTCCACTTCAACCTCACACTCCTGGGTTCTCACCCTGGACCTTTTCTGCTTCTGAAATCTTAGTCTTCTTCGTACAGTACTCTGACCACACCTCATCTTCTCAGCTCACTTACTTGGAACCCAGTCACTGTGATTCCTGATCATACTGAGAAGTATTTTCTCTCTATCCTTCAGCCCCTTTCATGACTTCTCTTTTCTTTCATTTTGCCATCCTGTTACCTACAGCCAACGGTTGAAAGTCACCAGAGAAAGTAACACAGCTGAGCTGACAGATTTCACTTTAAATTAGTCACCTCCAAAGAGCAGCCAGAGCTTTCTGGAAGTCCTGTTGGTATGTTCCCTGGTAAGTTCATTTATCCTCTATTGGAGAAAATTTTATTCATACCATTTCTTTCCTCCTCAAACCTCTGTCTTTGTCCCATCTTATCTACAATTCTAGCTACATTTTCTTCCCTCCTCTTCCCCCTTCATTTTATTGGAAAGAGGGAAAAACAACCACTTATGCTTTGGATTCCACCTCCTCCTGCCTTCTCAAGGTCTTTATTTTTTCATTTATATCCTTTCCTTTATCATCGATTTCCTCCTGGTTACTGAACCATATCTATTGGCATGTGAACATGTTGTGGTTTCTATCATTAAGAAAAGGTAAAACCTAAGCTTCTCTAGTGTCAGACACCCCTCTTTCCTCTGCACCCATTTACAGCGCAAATTCTCTACAGAAGGCTCTCCAGTCACCAGCTCTGCTCCTCTCCTTCATCCACACTTCCACACACAAAAGAGGGCAGGATCTGTCCTCACTGCCTCATTGAAGTGGTTTTCAGAAACCCAAGTGAGCCCCACACTGCCAAATCCAGTGGATTTCTCCATCTTTACTTTAGAGCATCATTTAAAATGTTCTACTCTCCTTTATTCCTGATTTTTCTTCTGTCTCACTGGCCATTCCTAATTAACTACTTTGCCCCTGAAACTTCTCCTCTTCTAACTCAGGGCTCAGTCTTTGACTTTCTTTTCTCCTCCATTTTCACTTTCTCCTTGTTCCCTCACATCCAGTCCCATGACTTTAACTGCTGATGGGGTTCAAGACATGATGTTCCAAAATATGGCATCTTGCATATTGAATGTTTTAAGCTGACAGAATTTGAGAAATGGCAGGTTCAGAAAGGACTTTTTGACTTTCCCCTGAAGCAGGTCTTTAGACCCTCATGTGAGAGGTGCCTTCCCTATACTCAGAGGAAAGTAGCATCCTTAACTCTGAAGAAGGGAGGTTTGGAGAGGAATCTGAAGGAACAGGCATTGCTAAGTTCCCCCCAGTTTACTACACTTAGCTCATACTCTGTCCTATCACAGTTCCCATGAGTTTCCACTCTTCATCAAACTGAGCATAAGGACACTTAGGCTTAACTGCTTTTTCTGGTCTTCTTTTCCTTATGAAGGCTCCTTGTCACGTAAAACTTCTGTGAAATGTATTCATATGTTTTTCTCTTGTTAATCTGTCTTTTGTTATAGAGACCCAACCAAGAACCTAGAAGGGTAAAAGGAAAAGATGCTTTTTCCTCCCTTACAGTACTTTATGCTAATGACTCCCAAGTTCACACCTCCAGCTCTGACTACCCCTCTGAACACCCAACTAAGGTATTCAACTACTTACTGACAGGATTCTGATAGGACTCTCTGCCACAACATGACCAAATGGGAGTTACAATCCTCCCTATACTCAATGGAGTCCTTCTCCTGAGTTTTTTCTACCTAGTCCATCCTATCTCAGTAAGAAGCAAGCATGTACCCTTTTACTTGCACAGAAAACTTAACAGTTGTCCTACAGTTTTTCCTTTGTGTCAACTGTCCACTTCTGTCCATCACTGTCTCCTTGATGAATTAACCTAACTCACCTCTCCTCATCCTTCTACAAATCATGTACACCCCAGAGTGAGAAGTCCAAAATTGTATACCATACCAGTCCATTCTCCCAGTCAGAAACTTCTCAAGAGTTTGCCATAACCCTTGCAGTAAAATCAAAGCCCTTTATTATGACTTTCAAGGCCCATGATGTAGCCCTCTTCTTCCTCTCCCAAACTCTGAAAACCTTGGGAACTTTTGTATGCATCAGGGCCTCTGCACATGCCATGCCTTCTGTTCTCTCAGCCTTCTGCATGCCCCACTCATTCTTATCAAGCACCGCTTTTCCAGAGAAGGCTTCCTTCCAGGATCTTCCTATCCTAGTATACTGTCAAACCCCACTCTCACCCCACCCCTGTGCTCTATTATATTTCTCCCATATCAATTTGTTCTGATCACAATGTGAAATACTCTTCATTTCCTCTTCTGGGAATAAATACTATAGGAATAGTCAGAGTTGTGGGAAAAGGTTTATGTGCAGGGTTGCTTATGTCAGTGTTATTTTATAGTGACAAAAAAATAAGAATCAGTTTAAACATTTGGAGATAAGCGTAAGGCTCAGTAAATTATAGTACATCTTGAGGACAAAGCATTTGTACAAAGACATTAACATTGTGTTGTTCAAGAATGGTTGACACTGTTTTCAGTTTTTTGCAACCACAAAAAAAGGTACTCTGAACATCTATCTGTCATCTATCTATCCATCTATCTATCTATCGATCTGTCATTCATCTACCTACTTGCCTACTTACCTGTCCACGTATTGATATAAGGATATAATGACTGATGTTTTTATTTTGTAGGTTGGATTCACAAGAATGGAATTATTGTACCAAATAGTAGGGTTTTCAAATTTGAATGGACCTTGGCAGAACACCTTCTTAAAGTATTTTAACCATTCATACTGTCTGTTTCACCCTAGTGTTGTCAGCTGATTGTTTTTGATCTCTTTATTTTTCGCCAGTCGTTTATTGTAGAAATGGAACTTTATTGTTTAATGTACAGTTCTGTGACTAAGAGTGAATGTCAACAACTTCAAAGAAACATCTCCTAATGTCTCTTATTAACTTTTTTTCTGCATTCAGTGGTAGGGTCAGGAGGAGGGGGAGAGAGACTTCCAAACTGGCCCAATGACAACCTCACTAACAGGTTATTTACTCATCATTATTTTCATAATAGCTAAAACTGCATAACAATTTTCTGTTTATAAAATACTTTCATATACATCATCAAAATTAATACAAGTTACAAACCATGTGGAAAATGGTCTGTAAAACACAGAAGTAGCTCATTATGCATAAATATAAAATGCCTTTTACTGCACTGAAGATTGTCAAAAGAGTATGTGCTTTTACTCCCCGCTGCTGTTTTTAATCCTGATTTGGGAGGAGCCTGGGAGTTGTATACATCAATACGTGTGTTTGTGGTCCTGTTCTATCTTCCAACTTTCAGCACAGACTACCTTAAATGTATCATTCTTGATACCAAGTGCTATTTGGGGATGCATTTTAATTCTCTATTTGTGCCTCAAAGCTTGAAAAAAGTGGCAATTTGATGCCTACTTTAAGGATCTGCCTTAAGATGCTGCCACTCTGGGGCTGTGTGGAGAGAGACAGGGCAGCAGCCCAAACACACGGGACAGGTGAGCTTTACGCAGCCAAGCTCTTGCTCACTATGGCACGACCAAAAACATCTCATGAAAAAGAGACAGTGTGCCTGTCATTCCCACCAAATTACTGGGGCACAGTTTGGCATGCCAAGAGCCATCCACGAGGTCAAATTAAGAGAGGATCGCCTCTCTGGGTCTAGTGTGAAGAGAAAACAGCCTTCTGCAGACAAAACCTGCTTCTGAAAAGGCTCAGCGGGACACAACATCTGAAGGTATTTGCCACTCTCTTGATATTGAAAGTCAAATAGCTCTCATTCAGGAGCAAAGCCCATCTTCTCTTTTTATGTCTTCAGTGCTTATTGACAAAAGCAAAGTTAGAATGGTAAAGAGGAATTGTTCTGCTGGGGCTTTTATGCAGAGAAGGCACGGGCTGTGCAGACAGGGCTCAGTGATCCTCGCCTCTGGGGAGGGACGGTTGACACAGCAATAAAACACAGACATTGAGAGAGGAAAGCACATCGTACTTCTCACTTCCTCATCCTCTTTCTTGTGGGCACTCATAGGATGAGTGGAAATGTGGAAATGTCGCCATGATTTGGGGCCAAGACAATGTATGGTGGCTTCTCTTCCCCTTCCTGCCCCACCATCTCAGATCTTAAAATAGGGGACACTATATAAATCATAGGAAAGACAAGTGATCTCTAGGGCCACCATGTTTACCAAGTCCAAGGAGGGGCTATTTACACAGGCTGCAATGCCAACGACATCCCCTGGAATTGTGCAAATTCCCGAGTGACTTTTTTTTTTTTTTTGCATCAGTTAATGTCAGTCAGAATTTCATTGGTCATCCTCTTCTACTCCACAAGCATCCATCTTCTTTGGTAAGGATATGGAGAATTCTCCCAGTCTCCCAGATAAGCCAACCTGCAGTGAAGGAGAGCCGCTTCATCTCAAACCATTACACATTCAATTCAGGATTCATCAGCCATGAGAACTTAATTTAGGGAAATCAGATCTCCACAATCCTATCTTGGAATATAGAAAAGTGTGAAGGTTATGTGTAGCACTTTGGAGAATTTTAGAACACACAATGTTGGACTGTGGTGTGCCACATGGAAATAGCTTACGCTTTCATGCCTGCACATTTTATCCAGTGAAATTTATCTTCTTTGCTAAGTTTTTCACTGGTTTTAAATGACTACTGAATTTTAAAAAAATCTATAGGTCACCCTGGGTTGAGGCAGTCATTTGCATTGAGGCCACAGAGAGGGGCCACACTAAGATGAACTAGTTATGAACTGAACTCACAGGATCTCCATTGGTAAAAAGGATGAGTCAACACTATACTACCTCTTCCCTGCAAAGGGGAGGTGACTGGCTGGTTTGATTTTTTTTTTTTTTTTTTTTTTTTTGCACCATTAACTTTAGTGCTTATTGACAATCTTGTGTCCTTGCTTTTTTTTTTTTATTTTTATTTTTTGGTCTGACCTTTTAAAGGATGCTTTTAAGTTCCAATTACCCAAATGGATTAAAAAATTACAAGCGTTTTAACCAAGTGGGTCTTTGCCATTGATTATGCCATGTTTCCAGGTTCATTTCTGATTCCTAAGGTTAATGCAATCTCAGTCAGATTATGTTGTGGGTTCTGCCCATCTGATAGGGACTGGAGACAACTTAAAATCTTTGAGCCACTTAATGGTACTTCACTCAAGATGTTGCTTTTTGAGATTTTCTCATTCCACACAGGAACACCTACATAGTCCCTGGTTCACTGTAGGTGCTTAGTGGAGAGCCGTTAAACCTAAATCTGCCTAACAACTAAGGAAGCAGGAGGAAGCCAATATCTGGTGAGTGCAAAGAGCCTGGGGTCATGTACAATTAATTACTTCATAATCTTCAGTTGTTCTCAGTGCCCTTCAAACAATGCACCCACCCTCACTCTTCTAGTTGAAGGGATATCAAACCATTTTAGCTATTCCTTTTTTTTTTTTCCCCTCAAGGCTGCCTTTCCATAAGTACTTATTAAATACCTACTATGTTCTAGGTGTTTAAGGCAGTTGAAGGTGAAAGAGAAGTTTTAGAGCTGGGTTAGAAATGGACTATGCCCTGAAGAATTCATATTAAATGGGTTAGCTCTGAATAAAAATGTCACACATGTTGATGGAGCCCATGCTGCTGATGGGATGGCAAAGAGTCTCATTTTCCTTGGGCCACATCCTTCTAGGAGGAAGCCAATGTTATCTTATTTATCTCAACATTGCCAGCGCCTAGTATGGAGGTCTGCAAATCCAAGGGGAGTAACTGATGGACTGAATAAGCTCCCCACAGCCACTGCCAAGCTTTCCCACAGTGCTGCACTCACACATACTCAAAAATGTCTCATTTCAATCAGTGTGAAGAGCTGTTTGTTTCCATTCTGTTCTTTAAAGAGGTTCTTTTATAAATGAAAAGCACTACAAAGCAAAAATTACAATGCAACACATGCTAAAATGTGACTGAGATGGCAAAGATCTCAAACCCAACAACCGTAATTGAAAAGCAATGAGAGGTGGTTAAGAAAAATAATCAGGAGGCACAGAAGGGCCATTGGAGGGAGTTTTTAGAAAGCTTTCTGTGCCAGAGACCCTTCTAAGAAGCAATAGTCAGACCTACTTACCTACTCTGAAGGAAGCATTCTGAACTACACCCAACTCAAAGCATGAGATGGATGTTTTCACAATGTAGTGAGAAATTCTTTTCTCTGGTCCAGTCTTTGATGGCATAGAAGGAACTTGCTGGCTGTTTGCTCTTATCCAGAGATGCTGCCAAGAAACACAATTGAACTGGAATTCCTATCCTGTGAGCATCAGCACCCCTGTATCTTGTCTGTTGAGCAATGCCTGAGAGGGAAACCCTTGGAAATCATCAGGGCTGCCACTGTTGAGTGTTGAACTCATTACCCCTGAGGAACATTTGCCTTTCTCAGATAGGAGGAAGGAGAAATCTCTGTCCTGTAAACTTTAAGTTCACTCAATATACCTCAAACACTGTGTTCTCCATCTTCTAATCAGCAAGTATTGGTTAACTTACTATCTGATCCCCATTGCATCAGACCCCAGAATAATATCATTATTTGAGCTGTCTTAATTTTGGAATGCCCCATATTTTTGTCATCTGAAACTTTATAAAAAACAATTATTGAATAATATTAGCCCAAGTACCAAGTACCCTTGGAAAGTGTTTTGCTGTTTATAGTGAGCTTTCATATACATGGTCCTACTTGAGTTTCAACACATTTTGAGGCAGGTGGGGAGGGAATATTATGCTTATTTTATTGCTAAAGAAACAGTGACTCAGAGAAGTTATTTGATTCACTCAACCAGAATTCCGTGTCTAATAGGAATGGAGTTGGGGCAAATCTGACAATAATTTCCATTCAAACAAACTCCATTACATGCCAAATCAGTCCTTGTCCTGTAGGGACTCTGAACTGAAAGAATTAACCAACATAGGAAATATGAATCTTGAATAGAATGTTTTTCAATCATCAACACTCATACCGTTAAATTTTGATTTGTTTCCTAACAGCTCCCTATAAAAGTTACCCAGATATTTCCTGATCCTTATTTCCAAAAATACCCTACAGCAAACAGATGAGTCAACCAACATGTTGTTCCATACTGTTAATTATGTTCTCCTGGAGAATATTATGAACTAAGCTTGGATGAAGCATTGAAAAGTGGGGGCTGACTCCCTGTTCCTCCTTGGGGCTGGGGGCAGGTTAACACTCGCCTCTGGCAGGTGAAACAGGGCTCCCTGGCCCCCACAGAGCCTCCTAGCTGCATTGGCCTTTGCTCTGTGAACCCTGCCCTCTTATTTACAATAGGACATTTCTAAAACAAAACCAACATTTGTGAAAGGTCAGCCACCAAGAAGAGCAGAGAATATCAGTGAAAGTGACAGGAAGAAGATAAACAAACCGGAAAACATCTGTCTCAAATGTTTACCCAGGCAGGCCATTTTGGAAGAATGGCCTATGGGGCTAATTGCTAAGACGCTAGAAGGCAGTGTTCCTGCCCTCTCCTCCCTACCCCAGATGTTATGAGGACTTGTAGAAGCTGGATTACTTAGTGGCTGTTCCTATTTATGCTTCTGATTATTTGTATGTGCTGCTGTCTGGTGTTAACACATAGACTAGACTATGCTTGGAAAACATATTTAGCAGATGGTGAATTATAGTACTAATTCAAGGTGGTGAACTGGGGGTGGGGAAGGTGGGAGGAGAGGGTAGAAAAGGCATTGCTTTTTCTAACTCCTGGTGTGCTGCACAGCTATTGTTTTTAAAGGGCTGAGCATTACTCCACAATCACACAAGAACAGTGTGTCTGGAAAGAATAGCGCCCAGACGGATGAGCTATCAAAGCCCAAAGCATGCTAGTTCCATGATCCTACTTGGGTCTCTTCCAATCTCTTTCTAATTGGTCTGAAGTACTCATTTTGTCCTATTGCAAATGTCCTTGCCGTGGGGAGGGACACATCTGAAACCCCATCAATGTGGTACTGACAATACAAATCTCACAAACCTGAGCTAGGTTATCACTCAATTCATCAGTGACAGTTACAGAGAGCACAGGAACCAGCAATGCTTTAGGTGGCCGCTTATAGGAAGTATGTCAAGGGTGCCTGAGGGCCCAGAGACCCCTGAAGAGGATGTATGTGCTTACTGATCCCATCTTGAGCTCCAGGGGAGATTATGATTTACTTGGATATTATTAGGTGAATCTTATAACACCATCTATCATAAGAGACAAACTTCCTCTAGATTTACCATAAGGTTCTGGACTTTGTCTTTGAAATCAATATCATAAGATATTAATGTTTCTATATAGGTCAGTGCCAAAGATTTGTGGTGCGGCACTACTAAAATTTATTAATTTATAATAGCAGTAAGGAAAATTCCTGGAAATTTTTGCTCTTGCAAGAATAGCTGAAGGCCCTCCCCTCCTTAAAAATATGTGGCTTATTACAATAGTGGTCTGCATATCCTGGGGGCTAAATCATTTTCCTTGAAATGAAGCAACTCTAACAATGAAATCTTGATAAAAAGTTGCCTATAACACTGGTAGGAATCCTTTCTCCTGTACCAAATTTATAAAAAAATTCTACTTAATGACTGTTTGAATTGTGTAGGATTTTGTGAAAGATCTTAATAATATTTTGTGCTGTTTCTCTTGGTTTTATTTAAATTTTTTTTTTTACTTTTCATGTATTTACATATATGTACATCTATAAATGAAAGTATAGTTATAAACATGCATGTATCATTTATAGATGTGATTTATATATATGTATGTATATATACACCTCTCTCTTTCACACCCACACCCACACCTACCCCTCCCACACACACCTATCCTCCCCACCCCCTCACACACACAGCCTTTCCTCTTATAAACTTTTTTTTTTTCTGTCAATTTTTTCTCCTATACTAACTGAACCTTGAGGATTTCTTAGCATTGATTTCTTTTTGTGTTCCTATTGCCAGTACACCACTATTTTGTCAAGCATGTGTGTTATCATGAAGGAAGTACAGCAAAGGGTTAAAGAACATTTTGTTGGGGGTCCAGCTAACCTGGTTCAAATCCTGGTTCTGCTTTTATAGGCTCCATGAATTTAGATAAATCATCTGACTTTCCTGAGCCTCTGTTGGCTCAGACTCTGAATTTGGTATGATAATACCTACTGTATAGATTTTTGCATCTGTGTTTATGTGCAAGATGCTGCAGAGAAGAGCACCTGAAGCTTAATAATAATAGCTATTGTAATTACCACTATAATTATAACTGTAATTGATAAATCACATTAACTTTTTCTATTTATATTATCAATAATAATTATTGCTATCAGGAAGAAAGGATAGCATAGTGGAGAGTACATGGATCTATGGTTTGGAAACCTGGATTTTTTTCACTTATGGAAATGTTCTTATTTCTTTTTTTTTTTTTTTTTTTTTTGGTGTGGGGGGCGGTGGGTTTTTTTTTTTTTTTTTCCTTTTTTTTTGTTTCTTTT